>NW_007232936.1:303108-362967 GCF_000164805.1 Carlito syrichta | reverse complement strand
AAAGAGTACTGATAGCTACACAGAGACAGGCCGATAAAATCAAGAAACAGTGTAAGTCAGAAGGCAAACAACAAACATGATCAAAACCAACAGTTATAATGATAAAATCATAAGTGAAAATAAGCAATCAGACTAAAGTCATTTCTCTGATCTCCAATTCTGGCCTCTCCCCTTTGTTTTTTGTTGCAGCGTAGGGGTGGGGCTTTGTCTCCTGTTCTGCACCGTTGCCTTAGGAACTGAGGTAAAGTTTGTTGATAGGTGGGTGGGGCAATGGAAGTCTCTGCCTGGAGAATGGCGAGGCAGTTTATGCAGATCTGTTTTTCTCCACTTGTCTGGGTCCCCCAGCTTGGGGTCTCATGCTGAGTGCCTCAGCCAGAGTGGGTCCAGAGTTCCAGAACTCCAAAACTCCAAAGGGCAGGCAGCGAGTGGTGAGAGTGGCCCTGGGCCCCCCACAGGGTACTTCAGCCAGGAATGGGACCGGTGTCTCTGAGGGTGGGCACCCAGAGCCTCCTTGAGTGACCGGCAGCTTGGTGCCAGGTGCTGGGCTGGAGACGATGTAGCCAGGGAGGGAGTTGGGAGGGGGCTGGGACCCAAGACTCCCATGCACACTTGGAACAGCAGCAGCAGGGACCCTGCGTGGGACCAAAGGTCCCCAGGTTTCACACCAGTGCGGCTGGTGGTAGGCTGGGGGATGGGGGAAGGGAAGTAAGAGTCTTTTTGGGAACTCACATTCAGAGAATCTCACAAGTTCACCTATGCCGTCGCCATCTTGTTCCCATCTCGGAAAAACATTTTTAAATGGACGAAGGATTTGACTAGACATTTCTCCAGAGAAAGTATATAAATGGCCAATAAGTACATAAAAGATGCTCAATATTACTAATTATCAGAGACATGCAAATCAAAACTATGAGTCAATGTTTCACACCCATTAGAAAGGTTACTATCAAAAAATAACAACAAAAACATCAGTGTTGGAGAGTATGTGGAGAAATTGTAATTCTTGTGCACTGTTCGTGGAAATGTAAAATAATACAGCTCCTGTGGAAAAAGTGTGGCAGTTCCACAAAAAGTAAAAATAGAATTACCATATGATCCTGCAATTCCACTTCTAAGTATATGCCTCAAAGAATGGAAACCAAGGTCTCAGAGAGATATTTGTACATTCATGTTCTTAACAGTACTGTACTATTCACAGTAACTAAGATGTGGAAGCCAGCACAAGTGCCCATTAACAGAAAATTAGATAAGCAAAATGTGATACATGCATACAATGAGATATCATTCAGCTTTTAAAAGAAAGGAAGATATGACATAAGCTACAAAAGGAATGAAACTTTAGGATATTATGCTAAGTGAAATAAGTTAAATGCAAAATTTAGCTCTATGAATCCACTTATCTGAGGTATTTAGATTAATCAAAATTATAAAGACAGAAAACAGAATAGTGGTTGCCAGTGACTTGAATGAAGAGGAAATGAGGAGATAAGGCTTAATGGGTGTAGAGTGTCAGTATTTGAAGATGAAAATAGTTCCAGTGAAGGATGATGTGATGGTAGAACAATATTATGAATGTATTTAATATGATAAAATTGAACACATAAAAGTGTTAACGTGCTAAATTTTGCATGCATTGGGAAAAAATGGAAAGAAAAGGAAAAAAAAGTGGATGGAAATGTCAGTGTGAAAGTCATGAACAGAGGTTTTAGAGGCATGAATGTTTTGCTCATTCTCTCAAACAACCATGAGAATCACCTGTTCTAGATGCTAACTACTCTATTAGTCTGGATTCCAGAATGAGTAAACATATAAAGCCAATTCAAGCCAAGCCCAGACTAGTCCATTTGATCTTAGCTCTCACATAATGAAAGCAATAAATAAATGTTTGTGGTTGTGAATTACTGAACTAAGATTGTTACCTCAACAATCTTGATTAATACCAATATTTCCTGCCATAAATGTTTCTGAGCTGTTTCAATATTAGATTTGGGATATCTTTCCACCTCTGTGTATTCATGCAAGATTCTTTTTAAATCCAAGTTTCTCACAAATATCAGGAAGGAAGATAACTGCATCTTTCATAAAGCTTCTACTACTATTAAAACCAACTGTTGTCAATCCAACCCCAGACTCCCACTGACGACTTTACATAATATAAACAAAATAATTGTACAATTGCCCTTTCATATTTCTTTTTGGATCAATTTTAATCTATTTCCATTTGTAAACCCTTGGGCAGGGAGATAACATATCTTTGTAATGAATTGGTGCTAAGCCTTACACATGGCTTTTCAATACTTTCTTTATTCAGAAGTAAATTTATCTCACCATCTGTTGCCACCCACTTCATTCAGAACATATTACTGGCCGAATTTCAGATAAATGAGTTACTACCTGCGTGTCTATATCTAGGCATTTACCTTCACTCTAGTCTGGACATTTTATGAAGTACATTGGATCCCTATTATATATCAGAAGTTTTATCTTTTGTTCTGATATAATACCATGAATAATGAGGCTTCCACATTTTCAGCTGAAAGGAATGAGAACTCATAAATTGGATTAGTGAGCAGATAGTTTAATTTTTTTCATTTTAGCAGTTTTTACTGGAAGTTGTATATAAGATCACTTTATTCTTGCATCTTCTCAATGGTTTCTTCCTTGTATTTGCCCTTTTCATTTCCTACTTGGCGAGATTTGGCTTTCCGTTCAAGGATCTTTTTTGCGGTCTTTATCCAGTTCTAGTCTAGTAATAACCACCTTGCTGAGGTGAATGCCCACATGGACAGTCGTGCCATTAGCCGTTCCCACTGCACCCATTCAATGTAGATGACATATTTCTTCCTCTAAACCTGGACTACTTTGCCAATTTGCTGACCTTTATAGTGTCCCTTCACAACCTGAACTTCATCATCATTTTGGATGGCATGGATCAAACCTTGTACTTCTGCTTCAGCTCTTTGGAGAGAGGGAAAGACATAATCTTCAAGCAAATGTGGAAAGGTGCATTGAAATGTCTTTTGCAGTTCTTGCTTTGGTGGGAAGTCACAAAGGGATTGAACTTCATTTTGGCCACTGCCGCTTTGTCAATGGCTGCAAAAGGAGAAAGGAAAATAGTTTAATGTTGTTGTTGTTGTTGTTTTTGAGTTGGAGTCTCACTCTGTCACCCAGACTGGAGTGCAGTGGCCGCTCCTGGCCACCGCAGCCTTGACTTGCTGGTCTCTGGCAATCCTCCTGCCTCAGCCTTCCAAGTAGCTGGAACTACAGGTGCGTGCTACCACGCCCGGCTAATTTTTTGATTTACTGTAGAGATGACGTCTTGCCTGCCCAGGTGGGCCTCGAACCTGCGGGCTCAGGCAATTCACTCACCTCAGCCTCCCAAAGGCGTGGGATTACAGGCTGAGCCACCAAGCCTGGCTAATAGTTTAATTTTAAAGGAAGTTTAATTTGTTTTTCTAGAGACATAAGAAACTGCCAAGTTAAAAAAGACAAAAACATTGTTTTAGAATTTCAGTGAAATTTTGAAGGACCAAATGAGCGAAAAGATGATTGGATAAAGACTATATGTATAAAAGCTGTGCTTGGGTTGTTGACAGACTTTTAAAAATGGTTCGCAACTGAAATTCTTTAAAATTTAGACCTGGGATTTTACCGTATCTGAATATTTTATTTTTCTTTCTTTATTTCTTTGTTTCTTTTCATTGCTTTTCTTTTTTGAATAAACTTATTTAAATTATCTTTGGCTTTGAATCTAGCAAATTGTGTTCCCATCTGGAATACATTCAGATCTATTCTACTCTTTGTTTAGAATAATGTAGGCAATAGGAGCATCATCCATGCAGTGTCCAAATAAAACCCAGACCAGGTTAAGGATATTTATTTATATTATCCCAAGATCTCACCAGATGTGCAATGCTGCGATTCTATAATCACCTCTGGTTTAGCTCCTAACTATATCTTAGAAACAAAACAAAACAAAACAAAACTTTGCAACCAGGAAGATTCCATTGAACTCAGAAAATCTTTTTCAGCTATTGCCTTTCCAACTCTCTTACCTAAATTATAGGAATTATATTCAATATCATCAAAGTGGGATAAACAACAACAGGGATAATTATAAAATATTCTTATTATTTTAACTTATAAAAGACGCACCAGGCTAAAAATCCACTCTCAAAATACAAATATGTTTGTTTAAACAATGATGTTAGTAAAAGATTATAAAAATAAAAACAAATTGAATTCTTATGCAAATGAAACATCACTCTAGTGACCCTTTCTATTAATGATAAAAATTAAAACTTGTCTAGACAGAGACCCTTCTAGTGCTATACATGGGAGCCTGCTTCTATGAACTGAGTCAGAGAAGTGGTTTCCACCAATCAGGAGGAACTCGCGATGAGCTTTCATGGCCCCTGTGTCCCTATTCTATAATCTCTTAGGCACCATCAGTCTGTGCTTTAAAGAGTTGTCCATTGTGCAGAGGTTTTTGAGGCTGTCATGGATACCTTGTGAAAATGAGAGTTAACTGCCCTGGAAGCTCCAGGGTCTATTAAGGCAGTTATTTGACCAAAATGGTGGTCATAGTGGTTTTAAGGGAATAGAACCTCTGTCCTCCATGTAGTAGAGATCTTTCAGATGGATAGTTTAAATGATATGCCACTGCATTCCACTCACTGAACGTGTTTCTTTTCTTTCTTCTTCTTCTTTTTTTTTGTTGTTGTTGCTGTTTAAGCTGGGGTAATTTCTTGTTCAAAGGACATTTTTACTGACTTCATTATTACCAGTTGTGTAATACATAAACCTAACTATTTAGTCTTCCTGGAGATTAAATGTGCTTATTAATGTTCTACAATACATTTTTTATTGCTTAAGTCTGCTTAAATCAGACAGAGTAGAACTTATTGTTTGCAAACCAGAACCTTGACCTATGCAGTACTCTGTCTTATACTTGATAGTCCCAAAATAATTCCAGAAATTTGTTTAAAATAATGTTCCTTTGAATAAAGGAGGATGAATGATTTCTGCAAAGAGCTCAAAATTTGTGTAAGGAAACTAGTCAGACACAGCACTCTAGTATATAGACATAGTATCAAAAAGATGCCGAAGATTGTCACTTATTGCAAATGTCTACACCAGTTATGTCCTGAACAGGACTATTGTACAAAGCATTGCACTATATCAGGAAGCTGATATAAAGAGAGAAAATAGAGCTACCCAGAGGTATCAGTATCTATGTATGGTAAAGAACTCTGGACTGGGTTTCAAGAAGTTTGGAATCACTTCTTTTAGGAACTAACTCTGCCTCTGAGCAAATTGCTTAACTCAGCTCAATGTAGTGGTTGAATTAAATTATTGCAAAGACCACTATGAACTATAAATCTCCACAATCTAAAAAGAAGGAGGTACAGTGTACTGTATATCAGGGAAGATAGAGCTATAGAAGTGAATGTTTCTACATTATGTCTACATACATTATTCTTTATCCATATGTTTTCATGTGTTATGTGCACTCATATTATAAATTTTTCCTCAATTTGAATTTTGAGAATAAGGCTAAGAAGAAAAATAGGGGAAGTAGTAGTAAGCAATGTTGTTTTCATTTCAATCATAAAATCTCAACTTTTTTGAAAATATCTTTATCTTGTTTTATTTGCTATGGACATGCAATACAGTGTGATATTTCAATATATGTACACATTGTGTAATAATCAAGGCAGGATAATTTGCATATTCATCATCTCAAACACCTGTCATTTTTTGGTGTGGTCAGAACATTTAAAATCTTCTTGCTAGCTATTTTGAAATATTTAACACATTATTGTTAACTATAGACATGCTACTGTGCAGTAGACCTCCAGAATTTATTTCCCTTATCTAACTGTAACTTTGTACATTTGACCAATTTCTTCCTATGTCCTTCTTCCTCCTATCCTCCTCATCCTCTGGCAGCCACCATTCTGCTCTCTACTTCAATGAGGTCAGTTTTCTAAGATTCCACATATGGGTAAAATCGTGTGATATTTGACTTGTGCTTGGCTTATTTCACTTAACATAATAACCTTCAGGTTCATCCATGTTGTGGCAAATAAAAGGATGTTATCCCTTTTATAACTGAATAGTATTCGATCTTGTATATGTATATCACATTTTTTTCAGGTGTTCAGGCAAAACATGCTCCCATCCTTTCTCTCTTGTTTTAAAATTATAGATTCAAGAGGTACACGTGCAGGTTTGTTAACATGGATTTATTGCATAATGGTGAGGCTTGGACTTCTAGTGTGACCATTGCCTAAATAGTGAATATGGTATCCAATAGGTAACTTTTTGAACCTCATACACTTCCTGCTGCCCCCTCTTTTGGAGTTTCCAGTGTCTATATGCCCATGTACACCCACTGAAAATATGGAGTATTTCATTTTCTATTTCCAAATTATTTCATTTAGGATAATGGCCTCTGGCTTCATTCATGTTGCTGCAAAAGATGTGGTTTTATCCTTTTGTATGACTGTGTAGAATTCCATGGTGTATATATACCACATTTATTTAGCCAATCATCTGTTGAGGGTCACTTAGGTTGATTTTATGACTTTGCTCTTGTGACTAGTGCTGCAATAAACATACAAACACAGGTGTCTTTTTGATATAACAGTTTTTTTCCTTTGGGTAGATACCTAGTAGTGGGATTGTTGGGTAGAATATTAATTCTATTTTTAGTTCTTTGAGAAATCTTCATGCTGTTTTTCATGGAGGTTGTACTAATCTACATTTTCACCAACAGTATATGTATTCCCTTTTCTTAACATCCTTGACAATGTCTATTGTTTTTTGACATTTTAATTATAGTCGTTCTGACTGATGTAAGATGGTATCTCATCATGATTTTAATGTGCATTTATCTGTTGATTCATGATGTTGAGCAGTTTTTCATATGTTTTTGGCCACTTGTATGTCTTCTCTTGAGAAATGTCTGTTCATACTGTTTGTCCACTTTTTAATAGTTTTATTTTTTTTTCTGGTTGAGTTGTTTGAGTTCCTTGTAAATTCTGGATATTAGTCCTTTGTTGGATGCATAGTTTGCAAATATTTTCTCCCATTCCGTATGTTATCTGTATATGTGGTTGATGATTTCTTTTACTATGCAAACGCTTTTTAGTTTAATTAAGTCCCATTTATCTATTTTGGTTTTGTTGTATTTGCTTTTCATGTCTAGGTCATAAATTATTTGCTGAAGCCAATGTCCTTAAGAGTTTTTTTCTAAGATTTTTATATTTTCAGGTTTTGTTTTTAAGTCTTTCACCCATCTTGAATTGATTTTTGTATACAATGAGACATAGGGATCCAGCTTTATCCATTCTTCATATGGATGTCCAATTTTCCCAGCACAATTTTTTGAATAGGGAGTTTTTTCCCCATTGCAAATTATTGTCTACTTGGTCAAAAATCAGGCACTTGTAGGTATGTGGCTTTATTTCTGGTTTCTCTATTCTATTCCATTGATTTATGTGCCATATTTCAAAAATCCATTCATGTATTGATAGACTCTTAGATTGATTCCACATTTGGACTATTGTGAATAGTGCTACAATAAACGTGAAAGTGCAGATATTTCTTTGACATTTTGATTTGTTTCCTCTGGATATGTACCCAGTAGTGGACTTGTTGGATCATACAGTAGTTATATTTCTAATTTTTTGAAAAGGCTCCATACTATTTGTTGTCCACAATACCTATACTAAGTTACATTTCCATCAACAGTATTTGAGTTTTTCTTTCTCTGCATCCTCACCAGCATTTTTCTTTTCTTTTCTTTTCTTTTTTTTTTTTTGCCTTTTTGATAATAACCCATCTAACTGGGGAGAAATGGTATCTCATTTTGGTTTTAATTTGAATTTCCCTGATGATTAGTGATGTTGAACATTTTTTCATATACCTGTTGGCCATTTTTGTCTTCCTTTAGAAGATATATGTCTTCTTATATGTCTTCTTTGAGATATTTTCCCACTTTTTTATTAGGTTGTTTTCTTGCTATTGAGTTGTTTGAGATTTTATATAATTTGGTTATTAACCCACACATACAAAGGCCCAGTTGTATATCCATTAGAAATCCTGTCATTTGTGACAAAATGGATGAACCTGGAGGATATTTTTAAATTAAAATAAGCCAAACAGAAAGACAAATGCTGCATGGCCTCACATATATTTGTGAAATCTAAAAAAGTTAAATTAATGAAAGTAAAGTGTAGAATGGAGAATGGAGTATGAATAATTTCTGGAGATATAACATATAGCATGGTGTCTATAGTTAATAATATTGTATTATATACTCATAATTTGCTAATACAGACTTAAGTGTTTTCACCACACACAGAAAAATAGTAACTGCATGAGGTGATGAATATGTGAATTAACTTGACTCTGGTAAACATGTCACAATGTATATCAAGACATAGCATCGTATACAATTTTAATTTTTCAATTATACATTTACTTCAAGAAACCTGGAAAAAAGGTTATATGATATGATTAATTCTACAATTATATACTCCTTAATTTTAAACCTTTATTGTTTACTTTTTTATTTTTAAAGATATAATATTTTATATAGTATTACATATCTATATTGTTAGAGATATTTTAAAGAAATGTAGTAAATATAATTACATGTATATTATATTCTCTGACCATCAATTTATTAGCTCTGAGTTTTATGCTTAAATAAATTCAATGATTCCTCTCAGTCTTTTCTTCACACATTCCCAGATTGGGTTATTTATTTTAAATTATCTTTTAGTTTGTTAAATTTTATTTTCAGGAAGGACACAAAGTGTGAGTCTTATCATGTCTTTCATATATAAGGATGAAGGTGATCTTTCTTTATACTTACTCAACAACTTTTTTGGAAATAAAATTATTGGGTCACTTCCTGTTCCTCAAATTTGAGGAACAACTCCTTTGTCTTTGAGAACTGAATGTTACTAGACAGAAAACTGATCCAGTCTAATTGTTCTCACTTCTAGATAATCTTTTTTGAAATTCATGTTGAAATGAACCTTGATAGTAATTAGAATATGTATTAGTTTACAACATTTTACTCCAGTTTTTCTTAGTGTATAATATAAAAAATTACACTTTCATTTTAGAAAAAAATTATATACCTCAGCTCCACACATATTTATTTTTACATATATTAGAGCACTTATCTTGAATATAGCATTATTCTTATATTAGAAGATAGTTGTCTGTCATCCATGTTTGTCCTTTTTTTTCCTCATAGCTTTGATTTATCTTTTTCCTTAAAGCTTGTAAAAATCTTTGAAATTTCTAATTCTGTAATTCAGTGCACTCTCCCTCTATATTTGTTATTGTTAATCCTCAGGTGAGATAAACATACCTTCGACATCTTCATCGAAGTCTTGATAAACATTGACTAGGACAGACTCTGTTGAAATTTTATATACTTTGATTTTCTAAAAAAAAAAATTAATTACATGAATTGTACTTTAACAAACACCATATTTTTCCTTCTGTTGTTCCCTACAGTGTTATAATAGGAGCTTTTGTCAAGTGTCTTGGTAAAATTTAGATTTTTAAATGGCTTTTGCCTGCTCTATTAATCAAATCATCTTCTCTAAATAGGATTTAATTTATTTTTGGTAAACCCCCCAGCAATCTCTGTTTACCTATGTATGCTTACAAACTATTTCTTCAAAAATGTTTCCTTAAAACCTACTTAAAATTGACAACACATTTACTAGTTAATATTTTATGAACTGACATTTAGTTTTTATTTTTTTTAAATAATCTGAAGATACTTTCTTGTTCTGAATCTCCTAATAATTTTCTCATTCACCATGATTGTCCAAAATCATCAGCTAAGGTGGCAGTCTCAATTATAGGTTGCTTCTCATATATTTTCTCTAACAAGCAATGAACCTGGACCAGAAAATGAAGGCTCATTTTCATTAATAATGTCATAAAAGTAAGAACTATCTCTCTTTTTTTATTTCTTTTTTTTTAAATTTTAAAGATGTAGGGATCTAGGATTAGGTACATAAGTGGTCATCGTACAGGTGAAGTTTGGGTCTCCCATTGATCTTCACTTTGCCTCGTTGGGGATCAGGTACCCTTATTGATGTTATGTGCCCCACTCCCTCCTCGGCAGTGCATTGCTACTGCCAATCCCTTTCTTACAGTATTATGGTAAATGTTCATTACCCACTTATGAGTGAAAACACGTGGTACTCAGATCTTTGTTTCTGTGATAGATCACTGAGTATGATAGACTCTAAATCTATCCAAGTTGCTCTGAAGTTGAAAATTTTGTCCTTCTTTATGGTTGCATAATAGTCCATCATGTACATGCACCACATTTTTTATCCAGTCCAATTCCAATGGGCAGCTCAATTGGTTCCATGTTTTGCTATTGTGAATAGTGCTGCAATTAACATGTGTATGTGGATATCCTTTTTATAGAATAATTTGAGTTCCTCCAGGTATATTCCCAGAAGGGGGATTGCTGGATCATATGGAAGGTTGATTTTTAGATCTTTTAGAATCGCCACACTGTTTTCCACAGAGGTGGTACTAATTTATACTCCTACCAACAGAAGCATTTCCTCTTCTCCACATCCTCTCCATGTTGTTTTTTCAGTTATTAATAATGACCATTCTGACAGAAGTTAGGTCATATCTTAGTGTGGTTTTGATTTTTATTTCTCTGATAATTAGTTAGGCTGAGCATTTTTTTTTTCATGTATCTGATGGTTTCTTGTATATCTTCTTTTGAGAAACATCTATTCATATCTTATGCCCACTTTTTAATAGGGTTGATTTTTTTTTTCTTTTGGCATGTTTGAGTTACTTGTAGATCCTGGATGTTAGGCCTTTGTCAGATATACAGTTGTCAAATATTTTTTCTCATTCTGTGTGCTGTCTTCCCATTCTCTTGATGATTTATTTTGCTTTGCAGAAGCTTTTCAGTTTGGTGAAGTACCTCTTGTCAATATTATCTCTTATGGCATGGGCTTTTGGAGTTTCCTAGTTAGAACTGACAAGAAAAGAAAATTAGGGGAATCTAAATAGGAAAAGAAGAAGTTAAGTTAGCACTCTTTGCTGACGATATGATCCTATATCTTGAAAGCTCAAGAGAATCTGTCAAAAACCTCCTTGCACTGATAAAGGACTTTGGTAAAGTCTTGGGGTACAAAATCAATGTGCAAAAGACAGTCACTATACACCAACAACAAGCAGGCAGAGAACCAAATAAAAAGCACAATTACATTCACAATAGCCACACACACAAAAAAAGAAAAAAAATTCCTTGGCATCTTTCTAACCAGAGAAGTGAAAAATCTTTACAATGAAAACTACAAAACACTGCTCAAAGAAATCAAAGAAGACAGAGCAAATGGAAAAATATCCCATTCTCATGGATTGGAAAAATCAACATTGTTAAGACGTCTATCCTACCCAAGGCAATCTACAGATTCAATGCCGACATCATTCTTCTCAGAACTGGAAACAACAATACAGAAATTCACATGGAAACATAAATGACCATGAATAGCCAAAATAATCCTCAGCAAAAGAAACAAAGTGGGAAGTATCATACTTTCAGGCTTTAAAATGTGTTATAAGGCTACAATAATCAAAACAGCCTGCTATTGGTACAAGAACAGGCATATAGACAAATGAAACAGGATAAAGACTCTGGAAGCAAAACTTTAATTTCTCAACCAACTCATCTTTGACAAAACCTCCACGAATAACCAGTGGGGAGAAGAGAACCTATTCAGCAAATGGTGCTGGGAAAACTGGCTGACCACATACAGAAGAATGAAACAGGACCCCTACCTATCACCATACATAAAATCAACTTTTAATGGATCAAAGACCTAAACAAAAATCCTGAAGCTATAAGAATCTTTGAAAACATAGGAGACATCCTTATACAAATTGGAACAGGTAACCAATTCCTGTTCAAAAGACTTCTCCTGCTCATATTCTGAATCTACCTGTGAGATGGAATTCACTTTAATATCCTCCAATTATCTGGTACTTTTTGTCTCCCCACTCAGTTGTAAACTTCTTGGAAGCACAGGCAGTTTTTTATTTATGCATTTTCAACACTCGTTACAGTCTCTGGTTCATCACAATTACTCAACATATTGTTGATGGAATGAATTACTGAAATAGTCTGAACACATAAAAGATGGGTTTTTGTGGACTAGGCTAGCTGCTGATTGATAACCCATCTAAAACAATATTTCTCTACATAAACTATTTTCTGAGCTTTAACCAAGTAATTTTTTAAAAGTAAGATTTATTAAGAAAAGCTCCCACAGTGGGAGGGGACCTGAAAGAGGTTGCCCTTTAACCAACTAATTTTAAAAATATAACTCAATTGTCTTCTCAATACTTTCTCAGTTTTGTTTGGAAGATTTTCATAAGTGGACTCTCTGTTATTTCGTAATCTTTGCTTTATATTTACCCAAAGACAGATCTGTAGTGTAAAGACAGAAGCGGTGAATAGTGACAGAAAAGAAAATAATGAGAATCAAGAGAATAGACTCATTGTTTGGTGAAAGAGCATTCTAATTGCAAAGAACTCTATGCTAGCTTTGAAGACAAACCAAAACACAAAGCTAGATTGCCAAATAGACTTACTGGGCCATCGAACTACCTCAAACCATGGATCTTTGGTTGTTTGTGGTTTTTCCACAGCTAATTTTTTAATGACTTTAGTATTGGCATTATAGTACTATAAAACATTATTGAAAAACATGAACCTCAAACATTTATCACTTCTTTGTGTTGAGAACATTCCACATCTTCTATTTTTGAAATATACAATAAATTATTCATAACGTTTGATGCATATCCCATATACCCTGATTTGATGATTACATGTATGCATTTATCAAAATGTCACAACCACTTCATAAATATGTACCGTTGTTATGTGCCAATGTTAAAAAAAGGACCTTAAATAATGTCCAGAAATTCCTTTTGGCAAATAGGAATTGTAGCAGTATTTTGAAAGGGATGTAGCTGTGGGTACCACAGACATGTCTTTTTGAACTGATAAGTGAAGTCATTTGGAATCAGATTTCAGATGTATCTCATGTCTAGAAACTAACGTTGGCTTGCTGCAGATTGCCTTCCTTCTAAGAGCAAGGGTTAATCTGGAACTTTCGTTACTCGCATCACCTTTAATTATATCCATATAATTTATAAATACTGAAGTAGTATCTTGACAGGTATGAGAGAAGAAAATAAAACATAGAGAATTGAGAGCAAGTTTCCAATTTATAATAGTGTTAGTTGGAAAAGATTACTAACTGGTGATTCAACTTAAAAAAGCTTTCAGTTTAGGTGCTTGCTTGCCTCTCAACAGCAAATGGAAAACATACTTCAAACTCAACCTCAGACCACAGCTTCTTGCAATAAAACAACCTGTACTGCTGATAATAAAACCAAATAGCTGTTGTAGACTCTGCTATGCAAAATGATATTTTGGAGACTTACAAGTCTAGTGTTAAAAGGGGATCTTGCGACCAACCATGGTACCCTCATTATCTCATGGGAGGCCTATTTCCAATCCTGAAAAATCAGAAGCCAACTCTAGAACCCAGTGAATAGGATAGAAGTATTTGGAAATGCAGCTGCAAGGAAAAGAAATAAGCCTGATGAGACACAACAAGTGCTCTGTGTGGGAGTGTTAAATTAATTGGAATGTAGAGAGCTCCAGACAATTCGTCGAAAGAGGATGTCCACAGATTCTGCCAAAGCTGTATATTTAAAAAGGACAGTTCAGAATACCTTTTATGATTGTGATGATAATCATTAATATTTTTGTGTTCTGAATTTTTAAAAAAATGTCAGACTTTATGGCAAGGTTGGTGAGTTATAGAATATTCTGAAAGAACTGAAACTTTGTTTCTTTTAGATCACTCAATTTTATAGCTACCAGGCTTACTAGTGTGCATAGATTAGGGTCATTTATCATTCCCACATCAAGGCACCATTAGCTTCCTTAAGTATATGCATTGTTCTTGCTGATTGGCCCCAGAAGCCATTTTTTTTTCTTCCACAAACAGGAACTTTTTATTGCCTGAATGATTACAAATTCCAAATAAAGGAGGTCTAAAACAAAAGGTAGAAGAGTAAAGCTTTATAAGGTGTCATTGTCGGCAATCCTTGCATATTTTAAAGCTTTACATAAAATGTGTTATAAGACCCTCATCTATGAATTTGTCTTAAATTAGTTAAAGTACAGATTTTAAATTAGGAAGAGACCGTAATTCAAGTTTAATTCAAACATGTGCATTATACAGGGCTCCACATTCAATTCTGAAAAGTAGATATCTTACTTCTGTTTCTGTTCAAATTTATATTTGTGCTAGAAAATTCACTCTCCCTTTTTTGATTGCTAGCATTTTTCTTTATATTGAGTGAAAGTGTCTGTTTTTATAAGTCAGACATTCTAAATATTTTAGAAATAGCTCATTTAATCTTCATGACACTTTGAGGTAGATAGTAATTTTACTGAGGCACAGTGAGGTTAAGTGACTTATCTGAGAATACATAGCGAGTAAGGGCAGAGTTGGAATTCAAAACAGTGTAGCCTACTATTGGTAGAGCAAAACAATATAAATAAATGCCACAATATGGCATTATACTCCCTGAGTTTCTCCAGAGTGTGTGTTTCAAAATCATCCCAGAGAAGCTGTTTCAGAAGGTGTCCCAATATTTGTAGTTGTAAAAGATCTTCAGGCAATTCTAAAGTACATCTCTCATTGCAAGACACTAAAATAGATTCTCTAAAGAGCCAGTTATGTTTTTCTCTTAGTTTTAGCCTCTAGTAAATTAAAATGAAAAATAAAATAAGCAACCAATACAGAAAGTTATCCAGATTAGGTTCATCTCAATACTTACTATAAAAGCTATTTACAGACAAAGTGAATAACAATTATTTTTTTAAAAACTGAGCATTTAATGAGTATGTGCTAATAGTTTACAGTATTTTTTCTGTGCATTAATGATCTCATGTGGTTCTCACAGCAATCCTATGAGGTAGTTTGTTATTCCCTTATTAAAGACATGAAGACTCTCAGAGACATCGAAACTGTAATCATGGTCCTTTAAAGAGTAGGATAGAGTGATTTGACAAGTATACAAACAAAATGACAATTGTTTTATTATTGCAAGTAAAAGGAATCTTTAAAATTTTTTTTTTTGTTTTTAATGTAAAGATGTGGGATACAATTCAGGGTTAGGTATACAAATATTGATCATGCAGGTACCCCTGTTAATGAGGTATGCTCCTCCCTGCTGTAGCAGTTTCCCTCAAATGCCAATCCTCCCTCCCCCCACCAACAGTTTCCCATTACTGCCCATCACTTTCTTATAGCATTATAATTGTTCAAGTTCCTCTTATGAGTGAGAACATATGGAACTCTGTTCTTTGTTTCTGTGATAAATCACTGAGTATGATCGACTCCAAATCCATCCAGGTTGCTGCAAAGTTCATATAGATGTCATTCCTTATGGTTGCATAATATTCTATTGTATATATGTACCACGTTTTTTTTTATCCAGTCCAGCTTCGATGGACAACATGGTTGGTTCCATGTTTTAGCTATTGTGACTGGAGTTGCAATAAACATTCGTGTGCTGGTATCTTCTTTGTAGAATAATTTGAGTTTCTCCAGGTATATTCCCAATAGGGGAATTGCTGGGTCATATGGAAGGTCAATTTCTAGTTCTTTCAGAAATCTCCAGACTGTTTTCCAGAGAGGTTGTGCAAGTTTGCATTCCCACCAGGAGTGTAGAAGTTTTTCTACCTTTTTTTCCACATCCTCACCAGCATCTGTTGTTGTTTGTTTTATTAATGATGGCCATTCTTACTGGAGTTAGGTGGTATCTCAATGTGGTTTTGATTTGCATTTCTCTGATGATGAGTGAGGCTGAGCACTTTTTCATGTGTCTGTTGGCTGCCAGTATATCTTCTTTTGAGAAGTGTCTATTCATGTCTTTTGCCCACTTTTTAAAGGGGCTGTTTGTTTTTTTCCCTTTGGTGCATTTGAGTTCCTTGTAGATTCTAGATGTTAGGCCTTCGTCAGATATACAGTTGGCAAATATATTTTCCCATTCTGTGGGCTGTCTCCCTGCTCTCTTGATGATTTCTTTTGCTTTGCAGAAGCTTGTTAATTTGATAAGGTCCCACTTGTCTATTTTACTTCTTAAGGTATTGGTTTTTAGGGTTCTGAATAGGAATTGGTTGCCAGTTCCAATTCCCATAAGGGTGTCTCCTACGTTTTCTAAGATTCTTATAGTTTGAGGTTTTATGTTTAGGTCTTTGATCCATTTCGAGTTAATTTTTGTGTATGGTGATAGGTAGGGGTCCTGTTTGAATCTTCTGCATGTGGTCAGCCAGTTTTCCCTGCACCATTTACTGAATAGGTTTTCATCTCACCAGTAGTTGTTGTTGGAGGCTTTGCCAAAGACGAGTTGGTTGAGGAATTGAGGCTTTGCTTCCAGAATCTCTGTCCTGTTCCATTGGTCCATGTGCCTGTTTTTATACCAATACCAGGCTGTTTTGATTACTGTAGCTTTATAGTAGAGTTTGAAGTCTGGAAGTGTGATACCTCTTGCTTGGTTTCTCTTGCTAAGGATTGTTTTGGCTATTCGTGGTTGATTATGTTTCCATATGAATTTCTGTATTGTCATTTCCAGGTCTGAGAAGAATGATGTTGGTAACTTAATGGGTATTACATTGAATCTGTAGAATAAAAAGAATCTTTATGCCTGAGCTTGTGGGTTCAAGACCCGCCTGGGCATCTTGGCAAGACCTCATCTCTACAATAAATAAAAAATGAGCTGGGCATGGTAGTGCACACCTGTGGTTTCAGCTACTTAGAAGGCTGAGGTGGAAGGATTGCTGGATCTCAGCAGGTCGAGCCTGCGGTGACCGGGAGCGGCCACTGCACTCCAGTCTGGGAGACAGAGTGAGACTCCAACTCAAAAAAAAAAAAAAAAAAGAATCTTTAATGTTTATTTCTCACAGCTTTTACAAAGATTTTGAATTATGATGCCACACTTTGTAAAAACTCATTAACTCACTTATAAAATATCTATTGTATTTAAACAAACAAACAAACAAACTGAAAACCAAGGTGGCTTAGTCCCAGAGATTGTGCTCCTAAGAACCAGGCATATTGCCAAAATTTATCACTCTCTAGTCTTACAGTGCATTGTCATGGTGATTTTCATATCAATATCTGGTCTTGCTTTTAATAATATCTGTAATTTCACAGAACTTATATGCAAATTAAACAAGTCTGCAAGAAGTCTACAAAAAGGAGCAAGCACAAATGAACATGCTTGTATCTTTGAAAGTAATACACTTTTATTTTCTTGTTGAGATTAGAGGATGAAAGTTAGCAGAAGATTTCAGCTCAACATCAATGAACAAATAAAATTTACCTTTTAAATACTTATCAATTTTTTAAATTAATGTTAATATTATCTTCTCTGCAAAAACACATGATGAGTCACTTAAGAAGCAAATGAATTAACTTCTGCAACATAACTATGAGATGTGTGTATGTGTTGATGCATGTGTGTGCAAAATACATAATAAAAAGCACGACATAATGTTTGACAGTATTTTATATCAGTTATTAGGAAATACAAAAATCTAAAGAAATCCTAATTTGAACTAAATAAGGAAAGAAAAAATAAAACATTTATAAGATGCCTCGTGGTGGGGAAGACTGGTCATAGAGAAAGGGAAATTCAACGTTATAATTCAGAAGAAGAATGAAGTTCTGAAAATAATTTACTATGGGAACCAGCACAAAGATCTAGAAAACTGTTTGAGATCCCTCTAATGAAGTGCGGCATGTGGTACCCTCTATTAGAGAAGGTGCTTCAGCACCTACTGCCTATGAGCAGCCCCTAGCAGAAAGCTACTGTGTGTAGTCTAATAGAGTATTGTAAATACTGTAGAAACAAGTATGAGAAAGCACCTCTGGGGTATTCCAGAAATATTTACTGGAGAAGAATTGGAAATTTAACAGGAAGCTACAGCTATTTATTAAACGTCAGTGACAGAAATATTTGGGTACAGATGCTTATATAACATTATTTGTATCCCGACTGATAAGTTCTGAAAATTTTGGGTATATAAAGATTAACAGCTTACATTTGTTTAGTATATCTTATTTTTTATTTGACAATTACTAACTTTCACATTTTATTTCAGATAGTTCTCATATTTTAAGTATTGATAAGTATTATTAAAATTTACTAGCTCAGCCTATAATCCCAGCCCTTTGGAGGCCGAGGTGAGTGAATTGCCTGAGCCCATGTGTTCAAGATCTGCCCAAGCAAATTGGTGAGACCTCTTCTCTACAATAAATCAAAAATTAGCTGGGTATGGTAGTACCTGCCTGTAGTTCTGGATACTTGGAAGGAAAAAGCAGAAGGATCACCGGAGTCCAGCAGGTCGATGCTGGGGTGGCCGTGAGTAGGCCACTGCACTCCAGCCTGGGCAAGAGAATGAGATTCCAACTCAAACAAACAAATAAACAAACAAACAAAAAGTACTATAGTTATACAATGAAGGAAACTGAAGCTCAATGATAGTGATGAATGTATTTTCCCAAAATGAACATAAAGTGATTTCTGATCTCACATGGTCTTCCAGGATCTTGCTCAACACCCATCTCCCATGAATAAATAGCAATTAATCTTTCCCCTATCTGAAAACTGAGCTGCCTTGGTGGCTGCCTTGATTAATAGGATGAGACACAGGTGGTATGACATAATTCCCAAGGTGGTATCATAGAACACAAAATGGCTCTTCTCTTGCTCTCTCTATCTCAATACATGTCCTTGGAATCCAGCCAGCATATCATAGAGAAGCCCAAGCTACATGAAAAGTACTGTTGGGAGCCAGCCACGGAGACCCACCGAGCATTAGGGATCAGGAAGGGCTGTTGTCCCCGAGACCACTAGGATGCGTTTGCGAGCTGTTGACCCCATTCCCTCCCTCCTTTTCCACTGGCACAAGCAACCTGGAAAGGCTCCTGCTGGCTCTGATAGAAAACTCTGAGACCGGAACATACACAGCTAAACCTGGGAGTCTATTGTTCCCATTTTCCACAGTTGATGGTTTTTGCTTTTAAACAATTTAAGTTTAACTTTGAGTCACATTGAGGAGACAGTGCAGGTCACAGGTTCTCTTGATGTGATTTTAGAAATTTATAGATATAGGTTTTAGAAAATAGTTTATATAGATTAAGAAAATTTAAGTAACCATTTTGTTATAGAAGTATGGTTAGTTCAGGGGGGCCAGTAAAGTTTAAATTAGGCCAGCTGGTGTTAGGAGAGTGTAACTATACCAGCAATTGTTTTAATAAAAACTAGTTTGAATTAACACAGAATAGTAGAAGTTAATAATTCACTATGGTGGTTTTGGGATTAGACATTGAGTGATGCTAATTCAAGATGATGTAGTTGTAATACAATTAAGGGCACATAAGAAACTGGTTTGGGGAACATTAAACGAGCATAAGATACAAAAAGACAATTTGTGGTTGTTCTTCCTCATGCTTTTTCTTATGTATAAAAAAAAATTTGCTTGAGAGTGAGGGGTGTCCTTTGTACACCTGGACCTATTCATGTGAAAGACACATACTACCTTTTATTTCCTGTGATGATGACTTTGCAGAGTTTGGGGATAAAAGCCCTGGGATAACATTCAATCAACAGCTTCTACACTAGACAGGAGTTCAGTCTCTTTCTTTCTCCCCCCTTTCTTTCTCTTTATATCTATCCCTCCAGTTTAAATCGCTGGCGCCGTCACACCGCCAGAGACTCCCGATCCCTGCAGGGGCAGGACCCCCACAAAGTACAAGTACAGGTGCTCTATTGAACAAACGCAATTAATGTCTCAGTCAATAGTCACAGTCAACTGCCAGATCCATTGTGAGAAAACCCTCAGCTGGTTTAACTTCTAGTCTCCAAGCTGCCTTAGTTTATACCAAGTATAACTATCTCCACAAATCCCAGCCCAAATTGCAGATTCATGAACAAAATAAACATTTGCAAAACTAAGTTTTGAGATAGTTGGCTTTGCAGCAAAACACCTTGAACAGAAATCAAGCAGGTATATGTGAAGAACTGAGATACATCCATTTGTAGTAGGAAAAGTACTGGTCTTGAAATACAGGCCAACTCTAAGTGCAGCAGTCTTTCTGCATAGCTTTTCTTAAATTTAATATGCATGTCATTCATTGATAGTCTGCATATATGTGATATGTGGTACTTGGTTATTTTTATTTTTTAGGCATTCATATTTTATTTTTTCAATCATATAATTAGTTCTATGAGGAAAGTTAGTTATCACAAAATACTTGTCTGGATCAGTGCCTTAAAGATAGCAGCCCTTATTCTACTTTATTATTTTTTTTCATAGCATGCTTATAGCCTACAAATATTTATGGGCTTAATGTCTATTGTCTATCTCCCCATAATATAACATATACTTCATAAGTGTGGGACTTTTGTTTACTGATGTAATTCAATCAACTATAATAGTGGTTGGAAAATGGTAGACAATATATTTTCAATAAATAAATGAATAAATGAATTCTTTTCTTAGAAGAAAATAATGATAGATTTATCCTTAGGAAGATGACTGAAAGACCTTGAATTAGAAACTAGAGGCTTGGCCGGGCACAGTGGCTCATGTCTATAATCCCAGCACTTTGGGAGGCCGCAGTGAGAGGATTGCTTGAGCCCAGGGGTTCGAGACCAGCCTGGGCAACTTGGTGTGACCTCATCTCTACAATTAAAAAAAAAATTAGCCAGGTATGATGGCACATGCCTGTAGTTTCAGCTAGTTGGAAGGCTGAGGTGGAAGGATCGCCTGAGCCCAGCAGGTCGAGGCTGCAGTGGCCATGAGTGTGCCACTGCACTCCAGACTGGTTGACAGAGTGAGACTCCAATTCAAAGTCTTTGTGAAAACTTTTACTAATTGACTGATAAAAGTTTATTCATCTGAGTAGTTTGAAAGCATTATCTTATTGTTCTATAATGAGAGAATAAAATATATATTTTTTTCTTGGCCACAGCAAATTTTTCTATGTAATTAAGAGAAATATAACCACAAACGTGAAGGATAAGAAAAAAGTGATGAAGAGATGTTAGAGGAAGGGAGACAAGACAAAAATGGTGTATATCATACCATTTTAGCTTAAGGTAAATACACTAATTGTAAATATGAATTTCATAGTCTTTTAAAAAAATTTTACCAGCATTCCTGTCTGGAAGAGAATTGTCTTTGTTGATAAAACTAACTTGAGATGCCACAGATACATGGTTATGGTCTGGAAAGATACAATGCAAAGACTGGGATAAGTATGATGAAGAAAGGGGGGATCTCAGCATGGATCATAGAGGGAGGGGACAGAATAATATGGAGGTGACTAGAAACCAAGGAGAAATATTACTTAGTAAGAAATCCCCACTTATAGAATGACAGAAAGACATTTAAGATTAGGAACACATTAATATTAAATTCAAAATTGTCTGTGTTTGTGAAAAGCACATTCCCATGTTTCAAATCTTCATTAAAATCTGTTGGCATGTGCATAGATCCTCTTTGGGTGAGCCATGACATGGGAAAGAGATGGAATTTGAGCACAAGGCAGAATAATTCTCAAACTCAATTAATTTAGCACATGCAGGACTCAGCATTATATGTGACTCCAAGAAACACAACACTTCTTCAAGGAAACCCTGTAGAGACAGAAGAGAAGCTATATCTCTAATGCACATGTGATTGAGCTCATTTTATTTGAATTTCAAATCATAAGGTAGTATCAGGTGCTTATTTTTCTCTGATATCCATTTCCTTCTCCTATTTTCCTGTGCTCCATGTTATTCAAATCTTATTCTTCTATTACCATATCCTCTACCTAAAAAAATTATGTACAAAAATTTGCAAATTTAATATTTTTGGTACACATCCCAAAAATGGACATAGTATTCAGTAAAATCTCATTTAAACAGGTTTCAGATAACTGGTATTATCAATACACTTTGATTTCTATATTTAATAATAGGAGGAAGAGAATCCTAAAAAAAAAAGCTACAGAAACCAGAGATTTAATTAGAAAAGCAATTTTTCATACTATAATCCAAGCCCTAGGGAAACAGTTGTGAATGTGATAAACGCAAATTCTAGACACATGATGTTCAGTGGTCATTGCAGAAATTGTCCTGTTTTGTACAACTTCAAACCTAGGATTATAACAAATACATTAAATGACCTTCATCAACAAACCAACTCACTTTTATCTCTACTGAGACAGATAGAAAAGTTATTGAATGAATTTTACACAGAGAAAATTTTTTTTTAGTGATTTAGACTTTAGTGACCAAGTCTCGAGCCTAGCATTCCAATTCTCAAGCATTCTTTAACTGATGATTTACACAAGATTTAGTATTTAATATTTATTAAAATTGTGAAGAAAAGACAAGAATTTGCTGGTCATTCAAATTATCTCTAGATAGGATCAGCTACTTAATTTGTGGGACCTAGTACAAAATAAAAATTCAGGAATGCCATTTAAAAAATGATTAAGAATTGTTATAAAGTGACAGCAGAGCATTTAAAAAGCACATAACTCTTTTAAGCATGGGACCCTTATGCAAATGCAGATGCACACACTCATGAACCGTGTGCTGTCTCTAAGCTTGCAATTAACTTAATTTGTTCTAATATTTTATTTGATATTTGGTAAAGCAAATACTTAATGGAGAAGATAATCTAGCTGTCACCAAGAAAGCAGGTAAATAGCATGGCCTAAGAAATTGCTATTGAGACTTACATTAGAAAACAAAAATTGTTTTTACTCAATATTTACAACTGTTAATTAGCAAGAAATTTCAGAAATTAGCCTAGTCACACATTTCATGGACAAGTAGAATTTTAAAGTTTAATGGAAAATCAGTCTGCAGATGCTTACTTTTAAAAAGAAGGAATCATTAACTTCTTAAATGCAAATGAGCCTAAAGTATTTACTTTCTACTAAAAATATTATTTAGAAAGGAAGTTTGCCAGACAAACTTCTTATGTATAATATAAGAAGCTTCTTATTAAAGAAAATAATAATTTGATATTCAAAACTGGCATATTTAAAACCTAACAATATTCTAATAAAGGCACAGATTTCTTTTAAAAAAAAATAACTTAAGAAGCCATCCTGTAAGACAAACATTCTTCTTAATTAATTATGGGCAATTTATCTTCTAATTAGATTTAAGCAATTGCATCAAATAGACTGGAAATTAGTTGTATTTGAGTTCTTTTTTCATTTTGACTCATGCCCATTTATAAATAATATTTAGTTCATTCACAAATAATTTATTTTCTATCACTCAGGGTTTCAGTTTCTTCATCTCAAAAATGAGAAGTTTCGGTTCATTGAGTGCTGAATCCCAGTCTTAATTAAGTTCACATTACTTATTGGTAACACACTGCTTACAAATTCCCACATTTCAGGATATACAAAAAGAGTAAGCCTTGCTCCCTGACCATGGGAAGTTTACAATACAGAAGGCAAGGCAAACAAGACAGTCAATAATGATAGTGCAAGACAACTCCAAAATTCTAAATCTTTAATTTTAACAACAATAACAGCAACAAATCTTACCAAAGATACACAGAAACTTTCAAGGATTGGGTATGAGGTAACACTAATGGACTGGGAACCAGTAACACAAATCAATGTCCTTAAAAACATAAGCACATGCTAGAGGCTTGAGTGAGGCTTTATGTCAGTTTATGGCCAGTATTTGGGGTATTATACTATCATGTCAAGATACAAATGCCCAGAGTCAGACTTTGCTTACAAGTAATCTTCCTTTATATTAGGAAGCAATTCTGGACTGCATAGCATGGCCACGATTTCAAACCACATTTATCTTTATCACTGACTATTGCAGTAAAATGACCATAAGACAGAACTTTGACTTCCTTAATCACATGTTTTGTATCCTGGAAAATTTTATTTGGCTGGCAGCCTTTTCAACATTACACCACTTTCATCTCACGTATTTAGTCAACTTGATTGAATCAAGAATATAGTACTATCATTCATCTTTTAATAAACAATGAAAATCAGGAAGACTAAAAAGTGACAGTTTGAAACAGAGCATCAAATACAAGTGAAGTAGCAGAAATTGAATTACAATGGCTTTTAACATGATTTTCAAAGGTCTCCAGTCTGGCATTTGGGCCCAATATCCTGGGTTGGTTTAAAATGAGACTGAGGATCTTAAATGATGTGCCTGAGGAAAGGCCAAGAGTCAGTAGCTGAACTAGCCAGGCCTGTGAACAGAGGCAGTGGGAGATAGTAAGCAATATATGTTCTGAATACTTTTGATAAAAACTAAACTAATAAAAAAATGCTTATTTGATTTTTAGGATTTGAAATTATATCTCCCTAGTTATCAAATTGGAAAATGCTGTAATATTGTATGTCATAGGTTGAGATTCAAGGAAGACAGACGCTAGGATACAGAATTGCAAGCAAGTGGCCTGTTGTAGAGTATCTATGGGAAGTATACTAGCAAACGAACTTTAATGCCTTTACAACAGAGGCCTCAGTCATTCTCATCGAGAATTCTGAGGCTGGTTTGCTTCTTCATGTTACAAGCCCCCCCACCAAGAAAACCAGAATTATCTTTTTTCAGAGGGCAGACTCCTCTGTAGGACACTCAGAGTTTGTTCTTTCAGATCAAACAGTCAGCCAAAGTTTTTAGCTGGAATTTTTGAGAAGGTTGTGTCACATTTGCAGAAGAAACAACCCAAGTTGTGGCAAACAGGTGACTGGTTCTTCCACCATAACAGTGCACCTGCCCACACAGCACTGAGTGTTGACCAAAAAACGGTATGACCTCCATGCCCTATCCTCCCTATTCACCCAATCTCACACCCAGAAACTTTTTGTTGTTGTTGTTTCCCTGGATGAAATAAAGTCCTCATAGGGAAACGTTTGTCAATGTGTAAGAGTGAAATAAAAAGTGGCAGACGCACTATAAAGGCATCAAAATTGATAAGTTCAAAAACTGCAGTGGAAAAAAGCCTCTCGATGGATGTATTGCATCAAAAGCGGGGGACTTTAAAGGTAACGGAAACTTAAACGTGTAAGAACACACAATTCTTATGAATAAATTCGGGGTTTTTTGGTCCTCCCTAGTATGTCCCTAATTGAAGCAAGTGGCTAAAACTTTATAACTCCAGGAGGGCCTCGACTGCAAGCAATCAGCAGGCAACACTCCTGACAGAAGAGGGTATGAGTGCCTTGGTACTGGAGAGGGGACCTGGGCTGTGCGCATTAGAATTTGCTAGAGCAGCGGTCCTCAACCTTTTTGGCATCAGGGACTAGTTTCATAGAAGATAATTTTTTCTACGGGCGGAGAAAGGAGGGATTTGCAGTCAATCCTTACTGATAATGTTGATGATGGATGTGTAGTTGCTCCCCAGCACTAGCATTACCGTATCAGCTCAACCTCAGATCAGACATTATATCTAATAAGAAGCGGGCAACCTAGATCTCTTCCACTTGCGTTTCAACAGCTAATCTGACAAAGGGCGGAGGTCGGCTTTCCTGCCTTTCACCTCCTGCAGTGTGGCCCAGTTCTAACAGGTGTAGACTGGTACCCGTCTGTGGCCTGGGGGTTAGAGACCCCCTGCGCTAGAGTTCACCCATTGCATTGTTCAGATCCACTTGTTTCATGGCATTTGGGAGGAGCTCAAGGGCTCTGGTGAATCGTTTTTCCCCGGGAAAGTTTACTTAAGAAAGGTTATGGAATGAACTACAGTCTTCATGATTGCAACTGATCTCAGGGCTGTAACAAATAATTATCATTTTCTTGATAACTACCCATTTTAGATTGCTCTCACTCTCAGCTATCACCTCTGCCAGTCTAAGTGACTTAACCAAGGAGTGACCCTGACCCACATCCCTGGGTTTTAGATCCCATGACCCTCTCAAAAGGAAGCACATGACCCTTCTGCACTTGTCTGTTTACAGTCATAATTGGACAAGCAAGAATTTGTTTTATGCTCTTGTCTATTTACTATCAAAATTATGAGAGAAGCCTAAAGTATCCTAACCTTTGTCACTTATCCCTTTCTGCCTTGGGTGCTGTATTGCAGAATGGAAGTCCAAGATTTGTTACAGGTAGATGTTAGTGTAGGAAATAATCCTCCTCCATTTACTGCCCAAGCGATGACCAGGAACCTCCTTTTCCAAAGTGGTGGCTTCCTCATAAATAGCTTGGTAGCACCTTAAGAAGCACATGGGGCTACTGTAAACTGTAAAGGAACAAAAATGAGCAATCATATGGTATTTGGTTGAGATTTATAACAGGAAGAAACCCCTAATGTCCTACAAGTTTTTAGAGTAAAAATTCATTTGTTTATGTCTCTCACTGGACTATGAGATAAATGAAATCAGACAGCAACTGTGTCTTGTGCATTTTTATATCTTCAGCACAGAATATTCAATACATGGCTATTACATTAAATTGTCCCATTAAAATGGGTGCAAGTTTTGACTATAATAGCACTTTTTTTTGTAATTAAAGCACTGGAAATTATGGTTCAGCTCATGTTGTTCCTCTCTAAATAGTAACCTTAAAATATTCAGGCTTTCTTAATAGTCAGTGATATCAAAGTGGCATATTAAATTATGTTCTATTGATCAAAATGATTATGAAACTCTTCTTTGAAGTCCCTCAACAAGGATTTGGCACATTTTTGCAAGACTATCCTTAGTGTTGAAAAATACTCATTCTTTGAGAATGAATTATTTTTGAAAAAACAACCAAAATGATTATAAGCCAAATATGATTAATAAGGTGATTTTCCTAATACATAATACTATTTTAGTTAAATATGACACTTCGGTATGAAGTAATAAAAATGAAGTTATTTCTTGAAAGCCTCCTAGAAAGGCAAGTTTAATACAGAAACATTTCAACATTTAAAGCAACAGAAACAACATTGCAATAAGCCCATTTTAAAGAGTTTGGGACTTTTTTGGAAGCCTAAGTAGCATCTTAGTAAAAATTCAACCTATTCCTTTATAGTCACTCATTTTTCTGCTAAAAAATAATCCATCTTAGCCTGCTCTGTATGACAAAATTGACTGAGTTGGAAATCATTGAGCACAGAAATTTTGGTAAGGAATCAGGCCTATCATTACAGAACTTTTAGATTATTTAGTATTAAGCAAATATTATTGGTTCTTATTTCTAGTAGTTATAATAACAGTGTATTGAGGTAAATTAATGCATCTTTGGGCTTTATTCTCAGATCAAATATTCCTTCTTCGTCATAATTCCTATTGGGTTTCATAACCATCTCACAGTGTTAACACCATCATTTCTGTCTCTATCACTAGAAATGTCTGGCATATCTCTCCGAGTTTTCAAATTTTTTTTTTTTTTTTTTTGCCTTCTGGCCCAGTTGTGACTTCTCTCTAGAGCTATACTATACAATACAGAGCACAGTAGACAGAATAATCCTCCTATTTCAAAAAACAAAAAAGTGTCTACAATCTAATTCCCAAGATCTGTGATTACATTAACTTACACTGCCAAAGGGACTTTGCAGATGTGATTAAGGACCTTGAGATGGGAAAATTATTCTAGGTTATTTAGGCAGGTCCATCATAATCATAAAGGTCCTTATAAGAAAAAGAAGCAAGAGAGTTAGATTAAAAAAAAAAATGAAGACAACGGAAGCAGAGTATGTGATGATATGATGATGACAAGGAAATGTGGATAGTTTCAGAAGCTGGGAAAAAAGAAACATATCATTCCCTAGAGTCTCTAGAAAGAAAACAGTTCTTCTAACACCTTGATTTTAGCATCTCATTGTGGACCTCTGACCTCAGAACTATAGGATAATAAACATATCCTGTTTTAAGCCATTAAAACCATGGTAATTTGTTATAGAAACAATAGGAAATGAACACAGATAGCCACTGGTCTCATGTGGTCATTTAAATTTAAATGTATTAAGTTTTTAAAATTTAAAATTAAATTTCTTACTATAGCTATATTTGAAGCCCTTAATAGCAACATGTGATTAGTGGCTACCATGTTGGACAGCAAAGATTATAGTTCTCAATGACTGCAGAAAGTTCCATTTAACAGCATTATATTATGCTATTATAGAGGTCTCTTTGACTTGTCTCAGATATCTCACCCCAACTGTAGATTTAATAAAGCTAAACAACACACCATCCCTTTAATTTAAACCTCCTTATCAATTGTAGTGGCCAAGACAACTGTCCTAGGCAGTAGACACTGCTTTGTTTAAAAAGTTATTGAATTTAATTGTTTCAGGAATCAAATGGCAGTCCTCAGATAAGGAAAGGCAGAACTAGTTTAGTACCACTGCCAAGTCTTGCTTGTTATTAGTATCTCTACATGGAAAACACATTCCTTGGGTGTTCAAATGGGGTGGGACTTGTGAAATAACATAAAGAATTTCTCCTAACACTAAGTTTAAAATATTTTCCTTTAAAAAGTTTTCTCTATTGTTGTAAGAATTGGATTATCCGATTACTGATATACCAACAGTGTTTTTAAAGAAGAAAAGTGGGCCAGACTCGGGGGCTCAGCTTGTAATCTCAGCACTTTGGGAGGCCAAGGTGAATGAATTGCCTGACCCACAGGTTCGAGACCAGCCAGGGCAACTTGGTGAGCTCTCGCCTCTACAATAAAATAAAAAGTTAGCTTGGCATGGTAGTGCGCACCTGTAGTTCTGGCTACTTGGAAGGTTGAGGCGGAAGGATCTCCGGAGCCCAGCAGGTCAATGCTGGGGTGGCTATGAGTGTGCCACTGCACTTCAGCCTGGGTGACAAAGTAGAACTCTGACTCAAAAATAATAATAATAAAATAAAGCAGAAAAGTGGATTTATCTTGATACAACTTATCCTACTATAGAATATAATATCTTGCTATCCTAAGACTAAAGAAAGACATGATAGACTCTTCATTATCCAATTCTGTTATGAGTATAATAAAACCTGGACTAGTAAATGCTGGAATTATTTTGTAATATGTCTGACAAAAAAAAGGAACTTTTGTTAGATTTGAATTTCTTAGAGGTGTCAGTACTCTTAACAATTTAAAAGGTAGCTACCTGAGAGGCATTAATCAGTACCTGAAAATTAGTCACATTGTATCCTCATTCAATATGTTTCTGCCACAGGAGACTAATTTTCTTCATACGGTAAATACAAACCAGATAGTTTTGTTTTTTTTAGAGAAATCAGACAGTTAAAATCATGCACTAAGACTCAGTTCAACATGATGTACTAAGAAATAGGGAATGTCCTTTAAAAGATTATAAAATACCTGAGTAAGAAGGGCAGTTATATGAAAAGGTATGGAAATTCATATCATAAGCATTATTTATGTAAACATATGCCCAACACAAATGTGATTGTTGAAGAAGACTATTATTTTATTTATCTATTTCTGGTTTACTTCTTTTCATATAGATATTCTACTATCTTTAGACCTTTAAAATTTTTATAAAAAGACTGTCACTTAAATCATATCTCAAATGGGATTTTCCAAACTATTGCCACATTTTTTTTTTACAAAAAATATATGTTTTTCTTTTGATGGAAATATGTCATTGCATCCTTGTCCTCAGATCTGTTCCCTGCACTTTCCTTGCTTCCATGTGCACTATTATGTACTCTATTTTCAAGCCTCTCTTACCTTCCAATTAAGTTTGGCCACCCAGAGGCTGTGGCAGAAGCTTGGAGGGTTGGAGAAGGGCAGAACCCACATTTCTGTACTGCTCTTTGCCTTAAATGACATATCTACCAGTGTCTGTATCTTTTTCATTTCTGTGAATCTAGTTATCGTGTGTGTTCCATGAACTATTCCAGAATCATTTGAATAAATTATCTTTTATGCTTAAAGAAGTTTGAGTGCATTTTTGTCACTAGTTATTACAATGACCTTGACTTAGACATTTCTTTAATTGTTTTCATCACTTAACCATACTCTAATGTAGTCTCATATACTTATTTTCTTCAGCAGAAAGTGATTTATCTTTCTTCAGGCCCTATAGTAAATGGTAAGAGGAAAAGTCTTCTTACCCTATGGACATCAGTTCCTGTCTTTTTAAAATCAATTTCTTTTTCTAACTCTGAACTTAAAAAAAAAATGGTCTGTCCTTCATGTACACTTATCTCTCATAATTCTCCATTAACTCTTCATGGGGGATCACTGGAAGAAAAAAATAAAAGTATTGGAGTACATAATGAAGTTGAGGTATAAAGATGGAAAGACAATAAACAACCTTAGCATAGGTCATACAGTGGAGACAAATTCCTAAACTCTTGAAGAAAAACATAAAATCAACATTTTGAATTTTTTTTTGTTTATATGTATCTAGGAGCTGTAATCAGTTGAGTTCAACAATTATTTTACTACATAGGTCCTGTGAGTGATCGGGAGTTGTAGGGATCCTTTTCAAGGTTCAGGAGGGTTGGGTTTAAGGGGAAGAATTGTCTGAGTTGAAATACATATGCATATTCCTAAATACTTTAAGGCAAAGTAGAAGTCAAAGCTGGTTCCTTTGAACTTTGATGTGTGTCTCCTGAGAATAAAAGAGATAACTGGGAGAAAGAAAGAAGAGGAAAACTTATGCAAATCTGAAGGCTACTAATTAAAAGAACAAGAAAAAACCTTCCAAAAAAATTAAAATACAATAAAAATGAAAAAATAAAGCTTTCCGCTTCTGGCTATTGGGAAATTGTCTTATTTTTATATCAAGTCTCCAACTGAGAACAACTAGAAATCTGAACAAAATATAGTTGTAAAAATTTCTTTGAAGGCATTAAAGAGCTATCAAACCACCAAGAACTTGGAAAGTTGGAAAGAAGCTTAGAAAAACCAGTGCAACATCTCACTATTCTTTTCAAGGTCCAGAATTCCTCCTGATCCACAGGGTATATGTCCCAAGACCCGCAGTGAATGCTTAAAATCACAGATCGTACCAAACCCTATAAATACTATGCTTTTTCCTGTTAAATTAAGTTTAGCCTAAAGCTGCCTCTTTGTGTATTTTAAGTACGGCCTAAAGGTTTCTCTGTACATAGTGAACTGTAACCTAACTAAATGTGTAAACAAACTGTAACCTACTCTTTTATCAATCATAAAAATTCAACCAATCAAAGGCAGTCAGTTGTTCAAACTATGTTCAAATAAGGCAAATGCTAAACTGTCACCTATTTGGCTGTTTCTGCACCTCACTTCCATTTTTTGTGAGTTATTTTCCTTTTTTCTGTTCATAAATTTTCTTTGCTCACACAGCACAGTAAGAGTCTCTCTGAATCTATTCTGGTTTAGGTGGCTGCCCAGTGTGAGAATCATTCTTTGCTCAATTAAATTCTGTTAAACTTAATTTGTCTAAGTTTCTTTTTCAACATTCTTAAATATACATACCTATGATAAAGTTTAATTTATAAATTAGGCACCATAAGAGATTAACAACAATAATAAAATGGAACAATTATAAAATAATAAAACAATAAATTATAATACAACTTATGTGAATGTGGTCTCTTTCTCAAAAATATATTGGTGTATATAATATTTTTAGATCATCATTGACCACAGGTAACTGAAACTGCAAAAAGCAAAATCATGGATAAGGGAAGACCACTTCATTTACAATTGATAACTAGAGCAAATTGCTTGAGAAGTCTGGTCAGAGTTTTTGTCAGTCTCCAAGGTATAGAGAGAAAAGAAAATGGAGATCAAGGTCTACTAAAAGGGAGAATTTCTAATACATTCTCCAAGCTTTCAGCTGAGACTCCTGAAGAGCAAAGCCTAAATAATGAAATTGTCCAGCTTAATTGAAAGCAGATTAAGCAATCTACTCTAATCTGACTTTCTGCAACAAACAACAAAAAATCCTCTTTGAGAAAAGATTATGTAATCTAGAACTTCTCATTATCTTTATAATTTTCATATGTGAGGAGGACCCCCCAAAACTGGTATTTATAAAAAAAAATTGTGTATTTATTCTTACATGTTTAAACTTCAGTCATCTTCAAAGTACTGTCCATTTGATGCAATATGCCAATCAAATGCTCTTTACACTGCTCAAAACAGTTTGTGAACTCATCATTTTGTATGCCTTTTATTGATTCTGCCATTTTTTGTTTTACCCCTTCCACATTGGCAAAATATTTCCTTTTGAAATTGTTTCATCTTGGGATACAAACAAACAAAACGTTGCTTGGAGCTAGATTGGGTGAATAGGGAGGGTGGGGAAAAGGGATCGTGCTATTTTGGGTAAAAAACTGTTGAACACTCAGCACAGTGTGGGGAGGTGGGTTATCATGGTGGAAGAACCAATCACCTGTTTGCCACAACTCGGGATATTTCATCCACAAATCGTGATGTATAACAATGCTAGATGGTACACTGAAGCTGATGGGTTTCTAGAACGCTTACATGGTGGGGGGAAGCCTTTAGTATAAGGGGCCTGCCCTCCAGAAGATAATTCTGGAGTTTTTTGTGTCCCCTTCATATAATGTTAAGCATTCACACAATTTCCAGGTGTACAACAAGTACAAATGATCTAAAACCAAGAGGAAAAAAAAAAGAATCAAAAAATTACTACAGGTGGGTAATTTCAGAAAAGAACTAAAATCTTTTTTTTTAAGACTCAAAAGGAAATATCAAAACTAAAAAATAACTCAATAGATAGTGTTTAATAGAGAATCAGACACAGCAAAAGAGAGTATTTTCAAACTGGGATATATAATCCCAGCTTGTTACATCCATACTGAAGTACAGAAAGAAAAAGTGATTAAAATAAGGAAAACGACCAGGCACAGTGGCTCAAACCTATAATCCTAGCACTTTGGAAGGCCGAGGCAAGAAGATTGCCTGAGCCCATGGATTTGAGACCAGCCTGGGCAACATGGTAAGACCTTGTCTCTACAATAAATCAAAAAATTAACCAAGCATTGTAGTGTGTGCCTGCAGTTCCAGCTACTTGGAAGGCTAAGGCAGAAGGATTGACACTGGAGTGGCTGAGAGTGTGCCATTGCACTCCAGCCTGGACAATGGAGTGAAACTACAACTCAAAATGTAGGAAACTATTAAGAGACATATAGAACACAGAGAGATCTAACATATGCAATTGGGTTTTAGTACAGAGAGAGAGAGAGAGAGAGAGAGAGAGAGAGAGAGAACATGAGTAGAAGCAATACCAAAAAAAGGATAAAGGCCAATAATTTTCTAAAATGAATAAAAGACATAAAGCCACAGATTCAAGAAATACTGCATACACTTTCAAAGATTTTTTTTGTGTGTGAGTATCCATAAATTAATTATTTCCAAAATAGGATTTCTGGCAAGATGGCGACTGGACAGGTTGAATTGTGAGGAGAGTCTGTGCAAAAGTGAGTATCCATAAAGACTCTCTGCATGAGTGGGTGTGTGCTGGTGGGCGAGTAAAAGTTCACCTGAGGGGAGATTCAGGTTCATTCACCCAGGGCTCTCCTCTGGAGGTGACTGCACACCCCCCACCCACACTGCCCTGAGATTGGAGCCACCGCAGATAGGGTCATCTGCTGTTCTCAGGGCTCTCCCAAGAAGAGGCAGCAGAAAAATGCTGATCTTCATCACCCAGCCCATACCATCACCTGTGTCAGCAGAGCCCTACGAGCCCAGGATCCCTGGAGAGAGAAGTCGAGGAGAGCTGGAGAGAAGCCCCTTCACCAGAGAGGATACACCGACTAGAGTCATTTTCTCTGTCCCAGGCCAAACAGAGACCTGCATTGCCCAACCCAGTTCCACCCAGCCTCCAACTTGGGACCTAGAAGTAATCTCATCAAACTCAGAGATAGATGCCCCTCCCTCATACTGGAGCAGACACAGACATGTCGATTTGAATGGGAGACTTGAAAGGCAGTAAGCAGGGTAAATCCAGATCTGATCCACCCTCGTTCCATAGTAGACCTGGGGCATCTGACCCATGCTGAGAGCAGCCCTATCAGCCTGTGCTGAGAGCAGAGGGGAGGGACTAGAGATCAGAGCTGAAAGGAAGTTGAATTTACAGGAACCACCTCAGAGTGAGTATTTTGTTATTGTTGTTGGTTTTTGTTTGTTTTTTTTCTCTCTCATTCTTTCTGTTTTTGATTACATTTTCATACTTGCTTTGTTTCTGTTATTTTATTGCTTTTTTTTTAGACTTCCTATATGTATATGGATATTTCTGAGGGCGAGTACAAAAATAGGGGGGTACTTGACAGTTTGTGTGTTGGTATGATTGTCTGTATGTTTTAGCATTTTTAATCTTTTCTTTGTTTGTGTCTCTTTTCATTTGTTAGTTGACATGACTGTCTGTTTTCCCTCATATTCTTTTCTCTCTCCACCTTCCTCTCATGCCCCTCCTTCCTTTTTCTATTCTTTTCCTTTGTCTTACTTCATTTTGCTTTCAGGGGGCAAACCCCCACTGCATGGACAGATTGTAAGGCAGTGGAAAGTGGGTTCCAGGGGCCCACACACCTGTCAGTGGAGACTGGGTTCAGTAGATAGCTTCTGAATCTCAGCTTCCCCCTCATTTGAATCTCAAAATTGAAAGTGCAGTACCTAACCACAGTTCAGCTTCAGAATTGAACAAAGCCAGAGGATCCACATAAGGAAGAATAGGAGATTGAGCAAACAGAACTAAAAGCAACCTCCCATCCCTGAACAACAGAATTAAAGAAGAGGTAATGAAAGAGTGGGGGAGGAAAATGTACACAAATGAAACAAAACCAAAGGAAGAATATAGGTCTCACAGAAACTCCTGGGAGGTCAGGAATTGAGAATACAGACTTCGAAATGCAAACAATGAAGAACCCTGAGAATGACTGGTCTCAAACCACAAACCCTTATATTAAGACATTAAGACTAGGCCCGGGGGCTCAGCCTGTAATCCCAGCACTTTAGGAGGCCGAGGTGAGTGGATTGCCTGAGCCTGAGGTTCAAGACCCACCTGGGCAACTTGGTGAGACCTCATCTCTACAATAAATCAAAAATTAGCCAGGTGTGGTAGCACATACCTATAGTTCCAGCTACTTGGAAGGCTAGGGCAGAAGGATCGCCAGAGCCCAGCAAGTCAAGGCTGCAATGGCTGGAAGTGGCATTGCACCCCAGTCTGGGTGACAGAGTGAGACTCCAACTCAAAAAAAAAAAAAAGGCATTAATAGAAAGAATAAATAGAATTGAGGAGAGACAAGAGGAAAGAATGAAGGAGTTGCCAACTGAGATAACCGCAATAAAGAATACAGTGAATGAAATAAATAACAAACTGATAAGCATGGAAAGCAGAATTAGCCAAGCAGAAGAAAGAATCTCAGAGCTTGAGGACCAAAATATGGAACAACCGAAACTGTTAAAAATATGGAAAAGAAGATTAAAAAGACAGAATAAAACCTTCAAGAGATGAGTGATTATTTCAAGAGGTCAAATCTAATATTAATTGGAATTCTTAAGGCAGAAAGAGAGACAAAGGCCACCTTGGAACAAACATTCTATGAAATTATCAAAGAAAATGTCCCTTATCTCATCATGATATGACCATTCAAACATAAGAGATTCAGAGAGCCCCTGCAAGACAACAAATGAGAAGATCAACTCCAGGACATAGTAATAAAAGAAAAATTCCTAAAGCCAGCAAGAGAAAAAGGTTAGACTACATACTGGGGAAGGTCAATTAGAATAGCAGCAGACTTATCTACAGAAACACTTTAGGCTAGAAGAACTTGGAGTTCAATCTTCATAGTTCGCAAAGATAAACAATTCGTCAAGAATTACCTACCCAGCTAAGCTAAACTTCATCAGTGATGGAGAATTTAAATCTTTCCCAGACATTCAGTTCCTAAGAGCTTATGCTGCCTCCAGATTAGCTCTACAACAAACACTTAAGAAAGTATTAAACACAGAAGAAAGGGGGAAAAAAAAAAAGAACACCAATGCCCTTCACAAGAATACAGGAAAAAGATTGAAAATATACATGGATCAATCCCCAAATCAAAGGAAAGACAACAAACAAATAGCAGCAACAACAACAAACTCTATAAGAACTTCATGACAGGGATAAACTCTCACATTTCAATAATTAGCCTGAATGTGAATGGACTAAAGGCACCACTGGAAAGGCATAGAATGACAAAATAAATAAAATATTATGAGGCAACAATATATTGTCTCCAAGAGACTCATCTCACCAGGAAGGACACTCACAGACTTAAAGTAAGAGGATGGGAAACAAAATTTCAGGCTAATGGAACACAAAAGAAAGCCGAAGTCAGGATCTTAATACACTTTAAGCTATCAAAATGACCTTTAAGTTATCAAAAATTAAAAAAAATATGGAAAGTCACTACATAATGATAAAAGTTTCAATCCATCAACAAGAAATAACTATCCTAAATATATATGCACCCAAGTAGCAGCACCAACTTTCATAAAGCAGCTTCTAGGTAAATTAAAAAATATATATTAACTCTAACACTATCATAACTGGGGACTTAAATATCCCACTCACAAACCTAGACAGATCATCAATACAAAAAATCAATAAGGAGATCTGGAACATCAACCTTACACTTGACCAAATGGACTGATACCTATAGAACACTCCACCCAACAACCATGGAACATACATTCTACTCATCACCACATGGAGTGAACTCTAAGATCTACCACATTCTTGGCCATAAATCAAGCATAAACAAATTTCATAAGATTGAAATCCTGCCATGTACCTTCTCAGACCACAATGGAATAAAAATAAGTATCAACACCAAAAAAGTTCCCCCAAGCCCCATAAAGACATGGACATTAAACAGTATGATGCTAAGGAACTCCTGGGTCAACATGGAAATCCAAACAGTTTAAAAAACACCTGGAAACAAATGAAAATGATAAATCATCTTATCAAAACCTCTGAGATGCCATGAAAACAGTATTAAGAGGGGAATTCATATCTCTATGAATACACATAAAGAAAATGGAAAGATCACAAGTTAACAGCCTAACAAATCACCTGAGGAAGTTGGAAAATAAGGTCATCAAAACCCTAACTTCAGCAGAAGAATCCAGATCGCCAAAAGAAGCAAAATCAACTCTAAATGAATCAAAGATCTAAACATAAAGTCCCTAACTATAAAAACCTGAGAAAATGCAGGAGGCACCCTTATGGAATTTGGAACTGGCAACAAATTCCTGATCAAAATCCCAAGTGCCCATGCCCTAAGAGGTAAGATAGATACATGGGAGCTCATCAAACTGACAAGCTTCTGCAAAGCCAAATAAACCATCAAGAGAACAGGGAAACAGCCCACAGATTGGGAAAAAAATATTTGCTGACAGTATTTTTGACAAAGGCCTGAAATCTAGGATCTACAAGGAACTCAGACGTGTTGAAAAAGAAAAAAACAAACAGTCCCATTGCAAAGCAGGCAAAAGATGTGAATAGACACTTCTCAAAAGAAGACATATGAGCAGCCAACAAATAGATAAAAAAATGCTCAGCTTCACCAGTCATCAAAGAAATGCAAATTAGAATTACACTGAGATTCCACCAAACTCCAGTATGGATGACCATCATTAGTAACTTTAAAAAAAACAGATGTTGGAGAGGTTATAGTGAAAAGGGAACATTTCTACACTGTTGGGTTGAGTGTAAACTAGTACAGCCTCTGTGGAAAACAGTGTGGTAATTCCTAAAAGATCTAAGTATCAGCCTTTCATATGCAGTTCCCCTACTGGGAATATACCCAGAGGAATTCAAATCACTTTATGAATAAGATACCTGCATATGTATGTTTATTGCAGCATTGTTCACAATAGCAAGGACATGGAACTAACTGTGCTGCTCATCAAAAGAGGACTGGATAAAAAAAAAAACGTGGTACATATACATGATGAACTATTACTCGGCCATAAAGAAGGACAAAATCATGAACTTCACAGCAACTTGGATGGACTTTGAATATATAATACTGAGTGATGTATCACAGGAGCAAAGAACTGAGTATCACATGTTCTCACTCATAAGTGGACCTTGAACAATTATTGTAATATTATAAGAAAGGATTAGCATAGTGGGAAACTGACAGCATGAGGGAGGAGGGATTGGCAGTATTAGGAATCTTCGGGGGGGGGAGTAGGGGCGGGGAGCACACCTCATCAACAAGCGTAACTGCATCATTAACATTTGTATACCTAATCCTGAATTGTACCCCACATCTTTAAAGTAAAAAAAATTAAAGGTAAGTAATAAATAAATAGTGTCCTTGATGCCCCTACCCAATCTAGGCAAGAGCAAAGTGCCTATACTGTCCACTTTGCTAGCTGTAAGCTTATCAATTTATTCACAAAAATGTAAAAGCAAAATTCACTGCCCTTTGGGGTTGGAAGACACTTTGTTCATACTGAATTTCAGTTAGATTACTCCCTCTACTCAATCCTGTTTCATTCCCTTTCCCTGCTCAAACTTTGATCTCTGACAACATCTTGTGCTCCAAATTTTAACTCAGTAGGTATTCTGGAGACTCTGCCTTGTGAAACCAGTTTACCATCTCACACTCTCCTCCCACCAAAAAAATAAGGAAAAACTAGATTTGCTGTTCTCAGACTGTCAACATATTTCTTATTTTCTCTATTCTCATAAAACTATGATGGTTTTTGTTTGTTGATAAAAAGTTAATGATAGGTCTCACTTGCATACTTGAGTAAAATATTTCTATACCAATACAAAATAAAAATGTAGATATTGCTCTTTTACACTATAGATTTGGAAAAATTAAAACAAATATATACACAAACCTCTAACATTTGTACAAGATATATTTAATTTAAGAAATTAGACAAAATATTTATTAGGCACTTCACAAAATAGTATATCAAAAAGTCAATAAATATGAAAAGTTGCTTGATATATTTAGTCATCAGAAAAACTGAAACAACAGTGAAATACCACTAAATATACCTATAATAAAGTTTAATTTGTAAATTAAACAGTAAGAGATTAACAACAAGCAGTACATAATTTAAAGAAATAACTTTGTTGGTAAGGTTATGGAGCATTTAGAATCCTCGTACAATGCTGATGGAAGTGTACATTTATTTAAACATTTTAGAAAATTGATTGGCAATATCAGCTCAAACTGGACATATACATACCCTATGACTCAACTATTCCACTACTGGGAATATACTAAACATAAATATGTGCATAAGTTTACTAAAGGACTTGCACAAAAATGTTCATAATAGATTCATTCATAATAGCCTAAAGCGGAAATAAACTAAAATGGTCATCAACAATAGAATGGTTAAATGTTGAAGATACAACCCTTGATGCGACTGTATTTAGAGTTAGGGCTTGGAAATAACCCCCAGTATGACTATATTTGGGGAAAAGAGGCAGTTAAGATCAAATGAGATCATAAAGGTGAAGCTTTAATCCAGTAGGACTGCTGTCCTTATAGGAGAGGAATAAATACCAGGAGTACACATGTACAGAAGAAAGGTCATGTGAGGACACAACGAGAAGTCAGCAGTCTTAGTTCAGGCTACCATCATGGAATAACATAAAACAAGTGTTTTAAACAACAAACATTTACTTCTCACAGTTCTCGAGGTCAGAGTGCCAGCAAGGTTGAGTTCTAGTGAAGACCTTCTTCCAGGTGGCAGACTGCCAACTTTTTTTATGTATCCCCATATAACAGAAAGAAAGCAAACTAGCATTCTGGCTTTTTCTTATAAGTGCACTAATTTGTGAGCGCTCCATCTTATGATCTAATAACCTTTCAAAGGCATACCTCCAAATACTAGCACATTGAAAATTAGACTTTAATATATGAATTTTGGGGAGACGAACCATCAACAATACTCAGATCATAACAATAGTTATCTGCAAGCTAGGAAAAGAGCCCTCACTAGAAGCCAACCCTTTCAACACCTTGATCTTCAATATTCAGCCTCCAGAACCATAAGAAAATTAAACTTCTGTTTATTAAGTCTCCTAGTTTGTGGTATTCTGTTATGGCAGCCTGAGCAAACTAATATACTGTATGATTTTACATATACAAAGTATTTTAAAAAAACTATTCTATAAAGTTGCAAGTGAACTTAACTCCTTTCAAGGAAGGAAGTTTATAAAAAACTTTAAAAAGTCATAAGGTGGATTTCTGGTGTGCTGCCAATATTTTATTTCTTGGTCTTAGTGGTGGATACATGAGCATGTTCTTAAGAAAATTTGCAAAACTTTAGATTTTATTGAGTATTACAAGTCAATTTAACATTTATTTAAAAAATAAACAAAAAAAAGCAGACATTGGGTGAGAGTGGATGACAGATACCAGAGAGGTTCAAGGGGACTGAATAAAATAAATCACCCCAATCTGCATTTCATCATGGGAACTGATACAAAAGAGTTTCCTGCATTCTTTTTCTCCTCCATCCCTTTATTTTTCTCCTATACCACCGAACATACATCACTTTAGGAGAACCTAAGAAAGAAACTGTCAGTGGTGCTGGCTATGAAAAGATGCGATGGGAAAAAAACAGTCATCCACCAAAGGGGTTATGTCAAATAGGTGTTTCTTTGAAACATAATTATGTTTCCAAAAACAATTTACAAGAGTGTGGTTATCTAGATACTTCAGCCCAATTTAATGAGGAGTGATCTGTAAATAATTTCTTAATAGAAATTATTTTAAGAAAATTTAAATTAAGAATTTATCACCCACTTGAATTCTGCGTGTCTCATATCTATTTTTTTCTTTAGCTAAAACCCTGAGGAGAAAACATTTGTTGTTTGTTTTCTGAATGGTTACAAGAAGTTTTGACAATAATTTGCCTAGATCAGGAAAAATACAGCACTTGCTTTTGGATTTGTGTGTGTAACCATGAACATATGCCGGCTTCAAAAGAACATCTGCTCTTCACACATCCACTCTTGTAATTACATTCAGCACGTCCCCACATTTACCCCTAAGAAACAATTCCATTTGAAGGCATCATTCAGCAATGCATATTTTAGTAAAGATTTGGGAATATATATTTTTCGAAAGCATTTTTATGTTAAACATCATAGAGAAGGTATTCATCCCATACAATTTACCTTTTTTTGCACTCAGATACCTTTTGGCTTCTTACCATCCTGATGTCTTCTCACCCTGATTCTTTCCCTGTTTGCTGGCTAAATCTCCTGTGTCCCACAGCTTTCAAATGTCTGACCCTAAACAGCCAACCAACCTGAGGGATATACAGACTGCTGGGAAATGTAGTCCAGTCTTTGTTCCCCATGTCTTTCTTAGTTTGCAGCCTGCTGGCTTTACCAAGCCTTTCATATGCCACTGAAATTTTGGGCGATACATTTTTGCATTACATACAGAAGTGTGGGAAACAATCTTTGAATGCTTGCTCTGATTTTTAAAAAAATTGTCCTAGAAACAGGACTCCTTGGGCCTTAACTTCTCAGTGCTACACATTCCACACAAATGTGAGCATCTGTGAAACATCTCAGGATACTTAAAAATTGTGGCGATATGAAAATATGAAGTATCTTATTCTTCCATCCTGTTCCCATGATTCTGGCCTAAATGCAGAAAGGCAATAAGGACATTAGTCAATAACAACACTTGGCCATAGTTAGCAATATAACATGTGCATATTGTGAAGATAAAAGAATCTCCTTTTCATATGACATGTATCTGAAAAATATCACTTTCTCAATTTGGGTCATTTATTTGTGATGACTCCCAAACAATACAGACACTGAGATGATAAATGCTTTTACTTTGGAGAGATCAAAGTGCCCTGTGATAAAACTGATCTGGCCTAGTGTGGTGTAGAGGGATCCACATGCCATGAAAACTGTCATCCTCAGAGAAGTCACGATAGCTGAGTTTTTGCCATTTATCTTGTTTTGAAGATTTGGGCTGGTTGTATTGCTTTCTTTGTCCCCATCTATGTACTAATTCATTATAGCAGCAGGTTTACTTGCACTTGTTAAATCAAAGGCATATTTGGCTTCGTCCTGGCATTTCAATCATCTGTCTATTCAAGCATTTATTCACAAAATGATTGTTGATTTCCTATTATTTGCAAGGCACCTTGCAGCATAGTGGTTATAGAGATAAATGAGGGAATTTCCCATTTTCATTAAGCTCACATTTAATCATGGAAGACATACACAGGAAACAAAATAAACAGCTATAAGCAATAAAGATAAAATAGAAGAGATTGTCTATTGCCTGAAGGAAGTAGGAGTGCCAGAACAATTTTTTTTCAAAAAGGCAGATGAGATCATATCTTTTCTCTGCTTGAATCTCTCAAATGACTCTCCACCATATTCAAAATATTCAATACCTTAAATATTTTAACCCATCAGCAGTTTCTTAGCCAGCCTCAGGTTCTGCTCTTCTCTTTTGTTTATTTTTCTTCAGTCACATTGGCCTTCAACTCAAACAGGATGTAGAATGCAGATTTTTCACAAAATTGCCCGTCAGTTGCCTGCCTTAGGTTTACTGTGTCAAATGACTCCCACCCGTAACGCGTCAAAAGCAGTGGAGTCACCATAAAAATATGTTCAGAAAAGAGTTAAAATAAGAGAAGAATTTATGGTATAGCTTCCCATCACATCCATAGCATCATACTTTGCTTTTAAAATGGAGTCCTTTTGCAATAGCCCCAGAACTCAAAATTAGAAAAGATCTCCTCTAAAAAGCCTCATCTGATTATCTATCTTTTGTAAATTTTATCACCTTATAAATGAAAGGATGTTTTTTTGTTTTTTGTTTTTTTGTTTTTGAGTTAGAGTCACTCTGTCGCCCAGACTAGAGTGCAGTGGCTGCTCCCGGCCACCGCAGCCTCGATCTGCTGGACTCTGGCAATCCTTCCGCCTCAGCCTTCCAAGTAGCCGGAATTACTGTTTTTAATAATAATAGCAGCTAATATGTATTGAGCACTTTTCAATGTAAATATGTCAAGCAGTAATGACAATTTATTTACACATATCATTTAGGTTAATTTCCCCAATATCACTTAAGCAGTACTATCATTATCTCCCAAATGAGAAAGCACACTTAGAATATTACTTTGCAGCCGGCTCGGTGGTGGCTCAGCCTGTAATACCGTGCCTTTGGGAGGCTGAGGTGAGTGGATTGCTTGAGCCCGTGGGTTCGAGATCTGCCTGGGCAACTTGGCGAGACCTCATCTCTACAATAAATCAAAAAATCAGCCGGGCATGGTAGCGCGTGCCTGTAATTCCGGCTACTTGGAAGGCTGAGGCGGAAGGATCGCCGGAGCCCAGCAGGTCGAGGCTGCGGTGGCCGGGAGCGGCCACTGCACTCCAGTCTGGGCGACAGAGTGAGACTCCAACTCAAAAAAAAAATAAAATAAAATAAAATAACATAACAGCCGAATTAACCAAATCTTTCTGAATTCCTTACAATTCCAAGCAGTATTTGTAACTGATATATTTTGAAGACCTAGAAAGACAAAACTATTCTTCTGTAGTTCTTCTGCAGGTATGGGCCTAGAAATGACCACATCAACCAAAAAACATGGGGGTAAATTGTGTGAATAGATAAGAACTATACCTTGATATTTTCCACAAATTTAATTAAATTTTTACTAAATTAATTAAATGCAAATATATATATTTGAACAATTTCTATAGAGGCATTAGGAATCAACATTGTTACTTTTATTTTATTTTATTTTGTTTGTTGTTTTGTTCTGTTTTGTTTGAGTCAGAGTCTCACTCTGTTGCCCAGACTGGAGTGCAGTGGCATGATCATAGCTCACTGCAACCTCAAACTTCTGGGCTCAAGTGATCCTTCAGCCTTAGCCTCCAAAGTAGCTGGGTGTCCAGGCATATGCCACCATTACCAGCTAAATTTTTAAATATTTTGTAGAGACAAGATCTTGTTATATTGGCCAGGCTGGTCTCAAACTTCTAGGATCAAGCAATCCTTCCACCTTAGCCTCCCAAAGTGCTAGGATTACAGACGTGAGCCACTGCTCCCAGCCACCAACATTATTATTTTAAATAATCAATAAATGATAAAAAAAATCTAAGTCTCTCAATTTGCTGAAATCTCAACAATTCCTCAGTGGCTTCTTTGGTTGAGACCACCATTGCTCAAAGTAATATATTTTGCAGTGAAAAAAGACTCTCACATCAGGGTTTAACTGAGGTTCAAATCCTAGGTGTCATTTCTTCTCATATTTACAGTATATATGACTCTCTTGGCTGCTTGAGAACCTGATTATTAAGCCTGACTTAAGTGGGATCCATAAATTAGCATTTTAACCAGTATCCAAGTGAATTAATTTAGTGATCAGGGAGAACATTCTGAAAAATTCTGTTTTAGTACATACTCAAAGTACTTCTTTGCTAAGGAGAAACAAACAAACAAAAGGAACCAAGCAACATTTTCTTATTTGATTAGAGGGATAGAATAACAGGGATATAAAAATCGCATTTTTGGCAGAAAAGGGTTGCCAGATTTAGCAAGCAAAAATATAAGACATTCAGTTAAATTTGAATTTCAGACAAACAGATAATTCTTTATTACATACGTGTCTCATGCAATACTTGGGAGATACTTGTAGTAAAAAATGATTTGTTAGTTAACTGAAAATCAAACTTAACAGGGAGTCTAGTCTAGTCTTTTATCTGATGACCCTATGACAGAAAAAACCAATCAAGTTACAATTCAATGAGTTTTAAGTTTGCACTCATGTTTGTCTGGGCCTAATTGGATGTCACAAAAGGTTATGATAGCATCTTTTTTTTTTTTTTACAAAAACTTCAGAATGAAAATAATAATAAAAATTCTGTGCCACTTATAGCAGACATATTGCTAGGTACTTCCTTCTGAGTGTAGCTCAGTCTGACAAAGAGTATGAGATAGAATCCACCAACTTGCTCCATATTATTACCTAGTAGATGATCTGTTTTCTGAGCCAAACTTGGCTGTTCTTCTTGTCACCCTGAGAATACCAAAATTAGCTTCCAAGGGAGAAGAACTGTATCCTTTTCAGATAGAAAATTTTAAAGGGGTTTACTTTCTGATTAAAATTAAAATTTCCCTTAATCTTGATATCAGACTTTCAGTCAATCTGGTTATTTATTTAACAGTTGTAAGTTCACCATTAAAGGGGAAATCTGAGGAGCAGAAAATAGCTGCCACATGTTCTGTTCTTACTGACATGTGAGTAAACTTACTCTTTCTAACTTTAAAAGTGTGGCCATGATTTGTTCTGCTCTGTGGATTAGATTGTGGATTAGATACAGCAGAAAGGGTGTTGGCTGGCTATGAGAATCCCGTACACTGAGAAAATTGTGTCAGAATGGAAGAGTGTACGAACTGAAGACCCTCCCAAGTCTGGTTAGGGTAGGAGCATTAAGCTCCCTGCTTTCACTTTGCCTGACCTCCAGCTACCACAGACCTCAGCTGCTGTTGAAAATAACTTCTTCAGACCCTAGTCAGGGTTACAATCACCACAAACTCTATTTACCATTTTCTTCACAGAGTCTTTGTATGTGTATTAGTTTGCTAGAGCTGTTATAACAAACTACCACAAACTGAGTGACTTAAACAACAGAAATTTATTGTCTCACAGTTCTGGAGGCCAGAAGTCTGATATCAAGGCGTCAGCAGGGCCATACTCCCTCTGAAGGCACAAGGGAATATCTGTTCCATGCCTCTCCTCTACTGCCCTGTGGTTTGCTGGCATCTCTTGATTTTTCTTGGTTTTTCTTACATCATTCTGATCTCTGCCTTCATCTTTTCATGATGTTCTATTGTGTACCTGTGTCCAAATTTCCCATTCTCAAGAGGATGCCAGCCATATGGGATCAGGAGCAGTTCCCACTCCAGCATGACCTCATGTTAACTAATTATACCTGCAAGAACTCTATTTCCAAATAAAGTCACATTCTGAAGTATTAGGGGTTAGGAATTAAACATATTAATTGGGCTAGGCACAGGGGGCACACGATTCAATCCATAATAGTTGGGTTCAAGAGAAATGGAAAATATGAAACATCCTAAAAATGTAAACATGCTATATAAACTGCTGAGGAAAGGAGGGGAGGAGGGACTTCAGTGAATGTTCATCAATCTGCCTACACAATGGATGTTGAAGTAATTATGTGCTTTTCTCTCTACATAGGGCTTTTTCTCATCCACACTGGAGGATTAATCCCTCATCTGATTGCTGAAAACTTGGCATTCATTGCCCTATTTTTCTAGTGGCTAAGATGATTGTTTATTTTTAGGTAAAATGCATCCTGGTTGCCACTCTTTCTATCTGGTGTCCTGATTCAGGCACAGCATGTCTTCCTATGCTTTCTGCCTCCAAAAAGATATTCATGCAGAGGGTCCACAGTAGTGCTTTATTCTTATTTTTATTGGAAGGAGGAGGGAAATTACATTTTAAATTTAACAAAAATTTGCATGTAGGATCAAACTAAGTATGTTAGATTCTGGAATCAGTGACTTTGAGCAATTTATTTCATCTTTCTGTGTTTTAGTTTCCTCTTTGGGAAAATGTGGATAATAATTTATAATTTAAGGACTTGTTACAAGGATTAAATCAATGAACGAATGTAAGCACTTAGAATAGTATCTGGCACATAATTGGCACTATATATAACATCCATAATTATTATACAAAGAACTGATGCAAAATATATTTATGTAAGACCTTTATTTATGCTTCATAGGCCTAGGCCATCATAGACTTGAGTTCTATTTTTCAAGTATTTCCCCTCTTTACAAAGGAAAAATGAACTACTTCTAGCAGAAAAGTAGTTCACATGGCGGGAACTAACAAGAATGAAAACACAACTATATTGCTGTTTAGGAATCTGGAAGGAGGCACAAAAATTCTATCTCAGAGAAAAAGGACTTTATTACTCACTGCACAGCAAGCTACATGAGCATCAGCACATTTTTGTCAGTCCCCTTGTACCCATGTCTCATGGGGCCCAGATGGTTATTACATGCAGAGGTTTTGTGTCATAGCTGAGGAATATGAAGCTTGCAGCTTACTGTTATACCAAGTAGTAAGCAAGTCTGGTCTTTGTCCTGCCACCCTATCTCTCAATTGTATTTGTTGTAAACACAACTCTGAATAATGGTCAGATAAGAAGTAGTTGTAGTCTTATACTCCTGGCATAACCAGCAAGAAAGATGTGTGGGAACACTCAAGGCTTGTGGCAGATTGCCTCTCCCCACAGTGATAGTATGTCCTGATCTGCATAACACAGTTCTAGATTATTCTGTTGTGCATACATAATTATTAATACAACCCCCTTGCATTCTTAAACGCAGGGATGAATTCAGATTTTGTGGAACCTGAAGATGATATCATTTGGGAAACTTTGAGAAAATAAAATCGAATTTTGAATACAAAATTATATATAAAAGTAAATGTGTGTGTAAAGGACAAATGATAATTGAAGCTACACCATAAATCCTCCTCTTAAATAACATATATAATTACTCTATTTGAGGGTATTTACCATGTGTGTATGATATTTTGTCTTCATAACAACTTATTGGCAAGTATTATTATTACTCCCATTCTAGAAATGAAATGATAAAATTTAGACTCAGGACATGATGATTAAAGTCCCCTACCTAGGCAGCACTCAACCTGGCAGTGGAAGTCTAGATGTGCAGCCACGCTCTTAACCTCCATTCAATGAAGAGGGCTTAGATATGGTGGGGTGGGGGTGGGGAGGCAGAAGAAGTGAGGGGAATAAAGTGACAGGGAGGAAGACAGATGAAAAAGACATTACAAAAGAGGAGTTGACAGCATTGGGAGCAGGCTAGGTTGAAGTGGGAAGAAGGGATTGGAAGTGTTCACTCTGAGGTTCTAAGTTTGTGGGACTGAAGAATGATGATAACTTTGACAGAAATAAGGAAGTCCAGAGAGGGAGCAACTGGGGGCAGGAGGAGGGAAAGTGGGGTGAGCTCAGTTTCAAACATACCCAGTTTGGACCTCATAATCCCAGGAGTAATAACCAAGGAGACCACAGTGCCAGCAGTCCAGTAATCCATGGGCACAGATGCAGAGGAAAAGTCAAGTGTTGCAACAGACAAAGGAGAAGTTGGAAGGAAATGAGAAACATCAGGTTTAAATTTTCCCAGTCCTAAATTTTTAGAACTTTTCTTTCACAAGAAGCCACTTCAATCGTGTTTACTGATGCTTTGTGAAAGGGTGGGGTGTGAATTATATTTGCTCACCACTGCCTGGTTCAAATGTAATCTTTTAAGATTAAATATCTTTCCCCCTCAAGAAAGGCAAAACAGTTTAAATTAGAAGATATCCAAGACAAATAAAACACATTTCTTATTCATTTCCATTAATATCTGCCTTACCAGGAATCAAGAAAACTTAGCATTTTGCTTTGTCTCATTACTGATTTGTTGTACAATATGACATACTTACCATAACTTCTGTTCTTCATTTTTATAGTTGTAAAAGAAGCCTGTGATCATAAAGGGATTTTATGGATTTATGAGCATCAGACCAACTGAGTTCTTTAGCATAATTTTTATGGAATAAATATTTATGTGAATTCACACACATACTTCAAAATTAACTCAAATTTGTATGAGAGAGAGAAGTTAGTACTATTAATAGATGATCTCTCACAGTATAAATTCTGTGATTCACCATCTGAAGAATCATGACCCTAAGGATACTGAGAACACATTGACATTTTGATACCTTATAATGTCTCATTCCTTCTGTCCTACACTCACAAACATTTCTGTTTTCTTTTGTTGTCTGCTACAAGCCCACAGAATGAAAACTTTCTATATTATCTGCTGTTTCATATATATATTTATATATATTATCTGCTCTTTCATATATAAAAGAGCAGATAATACAGAAAGTTATATATATATATATATATATATATATATATATCTGTTCTTGCTTCCTTCCAACAGTTTGATAACTAAGACTTGATTAATCTTATTCGTTTTCTTTCTTTTTGCTTTAATTACTATAGTGAAATGATGTAAAAGAATCGCCTTAGAAAAGATTGCTGCTAATTATTTGTTAATTACAATTTTTAATAAGCCATGAGCAGGTCATGGCTGTTTTAGCTTTAGAGTGAAGTGCCTACACATGAGAGAGACATAAATCAATCAGTTCCAGTTGAATTCAAGCAGCAGATCATAAAGTGTAGTCTCTAGCCAAGTAGCATTGACATCACCTGGAAAACTTATTTGAAATGAAAGTAATTGAGACTCATCTTAGACTTGTGGCAACTTGGAAGAAAAGAGGAATTAAACCCAGCACTCTTACGTTTAACAAGCCTTCGAGGTAATTCTGGTGCTAACTAAAGTTTGACCACTGAATTTACTTGGCAGAGAATTGTTCTTGACAGAGCAAAGTTAATAATATGTCCTGTCTTTCTTCAGAAGAGACTGAGTTTCATCACATGGGTTTTCTCTGGGTTTTTCTTTAGAAAAAAGTGGTGCCTTGCCTTTGCTATGGGCTGAGTAATCTTGGGTAAATCTCTTTAACCTATTTAGGACTCATTTTATTATCTATCTCATTTTGTAATCTATAATGTTAGAAACTCAACTATATAGGGTGTATAATTTCCTAATAATTTATAGCCTAGGTCTTGATGCATTCGTCTCTCTGTGGCTAATAGCATTTATTTGTAAGAGGACAGACCTGAGTCAGCATCATAAGAGAATGTTAATATGTGTGCATGGCAATGAAACACTTTGTCTCTAGACAAACAGCAAGCAAACATTGTACCTCCCGCCGCCCCCATAAAAAAATTGAGTCATATCTCTGTGGCAGAGGTACACACAATTTTTCTGTAAAAGATCACATAGTAAAATGACTTATTGGGCCATTGGTCTTTGTTAAAATTACTTGACTCTGCCACTATAATGCAAAAACAGCCATAAATAATATGTAAAGAAACATGGCTAAATTTCCCTAAAAAAACTTATAAGAACAGATGGGTAGGCTGGATTTGGCCATGGTTTGCCAACTCCTGTTTTATAAAGCCTCCATTTAAAAAAAAATTAAAATAAGGGAATTAACCATGTTCTAGTTGATGTTGATTACTTAGTCATTAATCAGATATCTAATAGCCAGTCCTCTAATAATCCATAACTGGTCACAATCCTCAAAAGCAGCCAAACATATCTAACGTCCCTATTTGAACTTGTTAGTGGTTGATCTGTATGTAATCAAAAGCATAGTATTGATCAGATCCAACTTTATGCCTAATTCTCCCCCTTAATGCCCAATGGAAAAGCGTGTTCTGCCTTTACACATTTTTAATAGTTTGGGTACCTCATTCCTACTGTAACAAATGCATACCAATGGAGAAGTTAATTTCCCGCCACAGCCGTGGTTTTAACAATGATCATTTAATTGTACATCAGCCACTGCTCTACTCTATAATTCTTATCCAATAGCTGCCTCTGCAGAGTAGGTGTGTAGAACAACAGCAAACTCAATTTCTTCCATTATACTTTCACAACACAGATTGCTTCTGTGACATCTGGTCACTAAAACGTGTGTGGGAACTTATCCCCACCAGTAATCAATTCTGTAGCTGACACCAAGGGCGTGCCTCTAATTTAATTCAACTCCTACACTATCTACCCAGAGATAGCATCAGATCCCACAGACTGAAGGCTCAGCCGCTGAGACTGTCGCCACTTCAGATGCCAGTTACAAGTCCAAGCCTCTCGAACTCCTGACCAACAAGCTATAAATCAGGATCACCACAACCCCCTTCTCAGGTTTGATTAATTTGCTAGAGTGTCTCAAAGAACTCAGGGAAACACTTTACATTTACCAGTTTATTATAAAGGCTGTTACAAAAGATACAGATGAACAGCGAAATGGAAGAGATACATAAGGTGAACTGGAGGGGAAGAACAGCATTTCCATTTCCATGACTTCTGAAATGCCACACTCCAGGAAGCTCCTTGTGTTCAGCTATCCAGAATCCCTCCAAACCCAGTACTTTTGGGTTTTTATGGATGCTTCATTATGCAGGCACAATTCATTAATTCATCGGCCATTGGTGATCAACTTAACCTTCAGCCTCTCTACTCTCCCTGAGGTTGGGGGATGGGGCTGAAAATCTTATCCCTAATCACGCCTTGGTCTTTCAGCGGACCAACCCCCATACTGAAACTACCAAGGGGCTGCCAGCCACGACTCATCTCATTAACATATCAGAATTTTGTCTAAGGGTTTCATGAGCTATATGTCAGATAATGGGGACTGAATATGTATTTCACAATATCACAATAGGTTATTGATACTCTATATAGACCAAGGTTATTAAAACCAAAGTTATTAAAAAGACATCTTTAACAAGGTTTCTTTATTTAAAACCTTCAATGAAAAAGGTAAAGATGGGTCAGGCACGGCAGCTCACATCTGTGATCTTAGCACTTTGGGAGGGTGAAGTGGGAGAATTGCTTGAGCCCAGGAGTTTGAGATTAGCCTAGGCAACATAGCAAGAACTTGTCTCTACAAGAAGAAAAAATAATAAATAAATTCATAAATAAATAAATACATAAATAAATACAGGTAGTGCTCCTGTAGTCCCAGCTACTCGGGATGCTAAGGCTGATGGATTGCCTGAGCTCAAGATGTTGAGCCGTGATCATGCCACCAAACTCCAGCCTGGGTGACAGAGTAAGAACTACTCAAATAAATAAATAAGTAAATAAATACACCATTAGAAATCATGACATGCATGTAAATTTAATAATGCTGTTAGTATCTTTTCCTAATTAATAAGTTAGTAAATCTGGGTAGAGATAGAGAAAGGCCCAAGACAACACTTTAATTCTTAGCTGTGAAAAAGTATCCCCAAAACAAAGCAATTGGGCTCATTTCATAAATGGAAAAAGAAAAAAACACTAGCTATCTTTCCAAGTACAATAAGAAAACATGTTGGGTAATTTTGAAATTTCCCACCCTTCACTCTGGTCCCAAATGAAAGCATATGCCAGAGTAACAGCTTGAACTTATTCTGAACTTTGAGTTAGATTCATGCTAACTTTCCCTATATTGTTATTCTTTCAATATTATTTATATTATCCCTCCGTGCCCACTTACAATAATCCTCAATTGAATTTTTGCAGAATACAATGCTTAAAGGAGAGCCAACTCTTGGACTGCTTATGTTCCCCCCCACCTTGATAAACATCTCATCACTGTGTGCTGAGTGGAAAACAGGCACCACAGAAATAATGGCCTAGTATGCTTTAAAATGATTTCTAATAGGCCATATTTCCAAAAAGCATGTGAAATGAGAAATGGAGTTTGGATTGGAATAACGTGAACTTGGGTATGTGCATTCTCATGTGTACAAAGGAACCCGTGGGTCACCTCTCCCTACTTCATCTAAGGATGTAAAATAGTCTGTAAATTCATTTCTTTAAGAACATTTTATTAGACAGATATATCTGATTCTTCAGTTTCATGAATCACATTCCAGGGACAGATGCTTTCCAGTGGTTAATGTTTTTATCATAAGACATACTATAGTGGGCATCACCGATAGTCCCTTCATACTTTTTGAAGTTCATGTTGGAAGCATTCTACTGCAATATCCTGCCACATGGCTTTCTCTCAGACCATGTGTGGGACAGGCTGGAATTGTTAGGAGGTAGGAAATTGTCCAAGGAGAAGCTTTCCATTAGTGATGGCTGAAGTTGAAGGAAAATTTCCTCACTTCTTCACTTGTCAGATGTGATAAATCTCGGTGTGACTTATATCTACCTAGTTTTCCAGAGAGAATGAGCCCCAGTTGCTCACAGCAATAACATGCATAATAATGCATTTCCTTTCTTCCCTGGTCTCATTTTCTGCTCACCTACTAATGCCCTTTGAGATCCTCCCTCAAATAGACTATTTGCTCTCAGTGTTTTTGTCTCAGCATCTGCTTCTGGGAAAACCCAACCTAAGACACACACTTGGGAAATGTTTTACATATTGCTATGAGCATTCAGTAATTTAAGTTTGAATTTCTTATCTTCTTGGTATTTTATCATTGAGATAAGCTGAGAAGAAGAAGAGAATTTGAATCTAAAATTGGTTTTCACTAAAGGGATCTCAAATTTCCACCACTGGAATGTCACAAGTTGAGATGATGTTTTGCTGCTTGAAATGGTTGTGGTAAGTGCTATCTGAATCTTTGGGAAAAGACTCAGATTTCCAATTATGTACCCCAGGTGGATTTGATAAATCAAAACATTAGACCAGTCTGCTAGTCAGATTAATTTGGGTGTTCCTGCCCTATACTTAGCTAAATTCTGTTAGCTGAAAATAACTCAGTAACATTGAGATAACTCTTAATGCTGAAATTACTAAACTCTACTTACAGTAATCAAAACTAAGTTTAGGGGGCTTATTCGGAAACATATTGAGTTCATAATATGTGTCAGAGCCTCATTTGACCATGACAGTGAAATGGAAACTTGGTGAGATTTTAACCTCCACTTTATATATGAGAAAACTAAGGACAGGAGAGACTAAGTAACTTGCTCAAAACCACAGCCAGTGAAGCCAGGTTTCCAAATCAGAACTATCTCAGTCCAGGGTGTAAACTCTTACCCACAAAGCCACGTTGCTTCTTCAGAGACTCCTTAACTATCAGCATACCTGGCAGTGATACATAATGAGAATAGTCTTCTATGGCAGAACCATGACATGGAATAAAGAAACATATGTTTTAGGGCCAGCCAGTTTTACGATAGACTATTACCATTCCTCTAAGTCTTATTTCTTCTGCTAAATGAAGATATTTCATTAAATAACTTCTAGTGTCCTTTGTAGGTCTGAAATTGTAATGCTTTACTGTAAGAAACTTTTCTTTCCAAGCAGTTGTTGGCTTGTTTATGTAGCATAATTGCCAGTAGTCACAGATTCAGAAACCCATCCTGAAATGTAACATTGAGTTAAAGAGTTAAAGAGAAATTTTGTTGGATTGAAAATCTTAGGATGACCATAGATTAATAAGAAAACCTTAAGACATAAAAAACAATTTAAATAGTAATTCAGATGGAGAAGAAAATTATTCCAAGTGTCCCTAAATAAAATTCTATATTTTAGTTTTCTCTATTAAACTACTCTACATCCATCACACTGTACGATACTCCAATTTTAATCATATTGAAGAAATGATTGCAGATCTAGCCAAGGGACTGAAATACTGATACAGAAATCAGAAGTCTCATCACCAGGAATTTTAACTGTGGATTCTGTCTATTTTAGCTTGTGTCAAAAGATGAAAAATGGTAGCAACAACAAAAGCTACCAAATGCTTACGCCCTGCCATCCCTGACCTGTCAGATGAAGAAAAATGCTGTCCCCGGTGCCAAAAAAAAAGTTAATCTATTGTTTAAATCACATAATCCTTACATGGAAACTTCTGTTCTCTTGTAACTCAAATGTTTGAGATTGGAATCTGAAAGCTCACAAGGTTCGTTAATGCTAGAAACGCACCGATGAGGCCGGAGGCCTAGCGTGGGTAACCACATAGATAAACTCCTCTTGCTAAGAAGGTTCGGGAGAGCTCACATTTTAATCTTCACATAATAATTCAGACTTGCACTTTATTCTGTTATCACAATACTATGGCCATCTCTGAATATGGCAGAATCTCAAAATGGTAGGATATCAGTAATTTCAAGATCTCTGGCTTATTATACCTCTGAGGGCATAAGCTACAATAAACAATGGGCCACATACTCTTTTACTGAGGAGTCATTGTTATATTTATGCAGATTGATTATAAGTATAGGTTATAGTCACATAATTTTATTAATACTTACCGTCAAATAAACATTCATTACTTTTAGATTAGGCAGTAGTACAGCAACTGGAGAAATGAGAATGAGCAGAAAAATCAGAAAGGAATGTTTGAGAAGAGCAGAGGTGGAGGACTAGAGTCAGAACCTGAGGAAAAGAGCAGCTGTAGCCGAGGTTTACTGGACTCTGTTTTCACATTCATTTGAGAAGGGACTCATTACAGATATCTGGACAACATGATATTTTTCACATCAAATCAAATTATGAAAGTGAAAAGTAATTTAGTTTTTCTAAGCTCCTGTTAAGCTATTCAACATGAAGGTGAGCATTTTAAGGTGAGTCACATAATTTTTTTGAAGGTATTTTGAAGATGTAAGGAGTGACAAAGAAATACCAAAGGTTAGTGGAAGTAGATCATTTAGTTTATATCAATGATCCTCAGTACATATAGAATATACATATTCCTGAAAACATGATCTCACAAAGTTTAAAAAGCCAAATTTATCCGGAAAATTCACAAGTGTCAGAAAATCTCTAAATGTATATTTATAGAAAACAATATCACCAAAGTATATTAAAACCTACACTATAAAGAAATTTATCAGTTCACCTTAAAAGAACACAGGCTATACTTGGTGTGCTCCTTCTGGGATTAATTAACTCAAAGACCCTTCAACAAACAATGGATACCCCAGCACAGACTCATCAGGAAAAATATATCATGGGACACAGAGATTAGCATCTACATCAGACAAGGACACAGATTATTCTATTGGCCATGCTAGTTATGAGTCATCTCTAATTTCTTGATTAAACAATAGATAGAAAACTACATAATAAATGATAGATAGACAGACAGATAGATAGTTGCAAGCATATATACACATACATAGATCCTTAGTATTTTGTTGAGGTTGATAAAATGTATAGTGTAGTACCTTTCTGTTGTCTTTAAAATCTAAAGAACCTCCTCCTAGTGATGATATACAGTACAAGGGTTCCCCCCAAAGGATTGGAATTATTTTTTTTTGGAGGGAAGGCCCCTTGTAGTACAGGCTTCCCTCACTAGGTAAGTGTTCTACAAACCCATCAGTGTACCTGCTAGCATTGTTGTAAGAGGCTGCATTCAGCTTCAGTGAATTTTTGCGGGGGGAGAATCTATCAACAGTTTGCCCATTTTGTGATGGGTGATATATGAGCACATGTGCCCACACCGTGCTGAGTGTTCAGTGGTTTTTGGCCAAAAATGGCATGACCCCCATGTCCCACCCTCCCTATTCACCCAATCTCACCCTAAGCGACTTTTGTTTCCCTGGATGAAAACATTCCTCAAAGGGAAACATTTTGCCCATATGAAAGAGGTGAAAGAAAAAACAACAAAAGCACTAAAAATTTTCAAAATGACAAGTTTAAAAACTGACGTGAGCAGTAGAAAAAGTGTCTCAAGAAGTGTATGGCATCAAACGGAGAGTACTTTGAAGGTGACTAGAGTTTAAACATGTAAGAATAAATACACAATTTTAATAAATAAATTCTGGGGCTTTTTGGGTCCCTCCACATATAATATTTGGAGATGTTTGGAATCTTACCATTATTACTAATTCTGTTGCCCCAAATAAGTAAAACTGGATAAGCAGCATCTCTTACACAGCTGTGTTAATAAAACTACTTTCAGATTCAATCTACTGAAGATTACACTAGTAATAACCATCCCACTTGCTAGAATATAAGTCACTTTTAATGATTCCACCAAAATTCAGTCTATAAAAATGGGTTCATATGGCATAGTACTCACTCTAGGTGCTTGGGGAAGCTCTTGGTAATATCCTGTCTCCCCACCTTCTATACTCTCCAATCACCTTCTTCCCTACCTTCATTATTGCTCACTCTTGAATATTGGTCAAGCAATTATGTCTATCTGGCCCTGGAATAAGCCAAAGTATATACAAAATTCCAAGTCTGAACTCACCTGGATATGTTTACTATCCAAGGGTCTCAGAGACATATTAAAGGAAGCTATTGCTTTTCCCAGGATTCCCACAGCTCAAATTTGTTTTGACCTTTCTTATTTGGGTATCAGATTGCAGAAGTCATTCTGTGTGCACACTCAGGGACTTTTCTTTGGCAAGGTTGCTCACTGTGTGTATTTTCCCATCAGAATATCTGTGTTGTGTATTTTTTCAAATGCATTAGCTAATATTTTGCCAAATAAGTTTCAATCTATTATTCTATTTATTTATTTTTTGCCTAAGACACTTTTATGCATATCAAGCTGCTTTCTGGGCTAGTTGCAGATTTTATTTTAGGACTAGTACACTGTTTTTTTATTTTGTTTTGTTTTGCACAGATGAGCACATTAAGTAAAACTAATTTTCTCACTGCCTTCTCTGGAACCTGATCAATCCCAGATCACTAGACACCCATGCTGCCTTTTAAAATTTCTGTTGTTTGGGAAAATTTTCTATTCCATTTATTCAGATCAAATCTTAGGGAAATTAATTCATTCCTTAAATTTGGCACCTTGTTTTTTAAAATTCTGATAAAAGTCTAAAGACTGAACAAAGACTCAACCTAGGACAAAATGATGACAGAAGAAGCTTGTCACCTTCCCTCCACCCACTTTGATGCCTTTTCTCCATTCTCAAATACCTTTTTCTTCTTGCAATATCTTGTTCTCCATTGCATGAAAGGGAATGTTCTGACCTACTCTAATTTGCTGTAAGGGCACTGGTTCTTTTGTGGGATGATCTTGCCTTTCAAAGGACATTTGACTACATCTGTATACATTTTTGGTCATCACCACTGGAGTAAGAGGTGCTATTGACATCTAGTGGATAGAGACAAAGGGTGCTGCCATATATCCCACAGTCACATGATGCACAAGTCCCCACAACAAAGCAGTATCTTGCTTAAGGGTATTAGTGATGTTACTTGTAAATCTTTATAGAGTTTCTTCACTGTTTACAAGAGACCTAGAGAGAGACATATTTAAGCCTATAACTGTATCTCATATATCAGATGTAAAATAGGACACAGAACCTATTCGCTTTTGGAGATTCAAACATATCCAGAGATCTCTACTGAATACCCACAACTCTGTCCCCTCAACACATTTTCGTATACCAGTGATTCAATCTCCAGAGAAGATAGGAATGAGAAGCAGAGGTCAACACTGGCACTTGTAGAACTCATTTATTCTCCCTTATAATCTTCCCCTCCCAATCCAGAAAAGAACCATTTTCTCATCTCACCATGGTAGAAAAATTTTCTTTTACATCAAAGGAATTTCTTTAGACCTTGTGATTCTATATCTCTGTATTAGGTTGTAGATACTTTAGAAGTTAAAAGTAAGTGTAAAACTAGAAAGATAAATATAAATATATAACCTTTTTTGTGGCTATTGTGAATGGAACTGTGTTTTTTATTTGGGTTTCTGTTCGTTTATTATTGGTGTAGAGAAATGCGATTGTCTTTTGTACATTTATTTTGTATCCTGAAACTTTGCTGAAGGCTTTATCAATGTAAGGAGTCTTTTGACAGATTCTCTTGGGTTTTCAAGGTACACAATCATATCATCTGCAAAGAGAGATAACTTGACTTCCTCTTTTCCTATTTGGATACCCCTGATTGCCTCCTCTTCTCTGATTGCTCTGGCCAGGACTTCCAATACTATGTTGAACAGGAGGGGTGAGAGTGGGCATCCTTGTCTAGTTCCAGTTTTCAGGGGAATTGGTTCCAATTTTTGTCCATTTAGGAGTATGCTGCCTGTGGGTTTCTTGTAGATGGCTTTTGCTATTTTGAGGTATGTTCTTTGTATGCCTAGATGTTCAAGGGTTTTTATCAAGAAGGGTGCTGGATTTTATCAAAAGCTTTTTCTGCATCTAATGATATGATCATGTGGTTTTTGTTTTGACATCTGTTGATGAATTTAATTACATTTATGATTTTATGAATGTTGAACCAGCCTTGCATCCCAGGAATGAAGCCTACTTGGTCATGGTGGATGATTTTTGAGATGTATTGCTGAATCCGGTTTGCTAGGATCTTGAGGAGAATTTTAGCATCTATGTTCATCAAAGATATTGGCCTGTAGTTCTCTTTCTTTGTTGGATCTTTCCATTCACAATAGCTACAAAAAAAAATGAAATACCTTGGCATCTTCCTAACCAGAGACGTGAAAGACCTTTACAATGAAAATTACAAAACACTGCTCAAAGAAATCAAAGATGACACAAACAAGTGGAAAAATATCCCATGCTCATGGTTTGGAAGAATCAACATTGTGAAGATGTACATACCAAGGGAAAAATATCCATGTCAGGTTCTTACCTAAGGCAATCTACAAATTCAATGCAATACCCATCAAATTCCCAGCAACATTCTTCTCAGACCTGGAAAAAACAACACAGGAATTCAAATGGAAACACAAACGTCCAAGAATAGCCATAACAATCCTCAGCATAAAAAACAAAGCAGGTGGTATCACATTATCAGACTTCAAACTTTACTATAAAGCTATAATCATCAAAACAGCTTGGTATTGGTACAGGAACAGGCATATAGGTCAATGGAATAGAATTGAGATTCCAGAAGCAAAACCTCAATTTCTCAACCAATTCATCTTCGACAAAGCCCCCACCACCTACTACTGGGGAGAGGAGAACCTATTCGGTAAATGGTGCTGGGAAAACTGGCTGACCACATGCAGAAGATTCAAACAGGACCCCTATCTATCCCCATGCACAAAGGTTAACTCCAAATGGATCAGAGACCTAAATGTAAAACCTCAAGCCATAAGAACCTTAGAAAAGGAAGGAAATACCCTCATGGAAATCGGAACTGGCATCCAATTCCTGAACAAAACCTGAAACCCAC
>NW_007232936.1:295150-302433 GCF_000164805.1 Carlito syrichta | reverse complement strand
AGTGTGGCGATTCCTAAAAGCTCTAAAAATCGACCTTCCATATGACCCCGCAATTCCCCTCTGGGAATATACCCTGAAGACCTTAAATCACTCTATAAAAAAGATACCTGCACACGTATGCTTATCGCAGCATTGTTCACAATAGCAAGAACCTGGAAACAACCATGCTGCCCATCAAAAGAGGACTGGATTAAAAAAATGTGGTACATATACACGATGGAATACTACGCAGCCATAAAAAAGAACAAAATCATGAATTTCACGGCAATCTGGATGGAACTAGAGTCTATAATACTGAGTGACCTCTCACAGAAACAAAGATCTGAGTATCACATGTTCTCACTCATATAATGGACCTTGAACATCCAATGTAATACTATAAGTAAATGACTGACGGTACTGGGAAACTATGGGGGGGAGGAGGATGGGATTAACAGTCGCCAATATCTTTCTGGGGTTGGGGAAACACCTCTTATCAACAGGGTGCCTGAATGAAACGTAATTGTACACCTAACCCCTAACTGTACCCCACAAAATCATAATAAAAAATATTGATTAAAAATAAATAAATAAATAATAAATAAATAGATAACACTTTTATCTCAAATACTTAGCTTTTGCAATGAAAACCCTTTCAAAACTGTTGCTCCTTCTGTAAATTACAGATTACTATAAAAGAATTCAAAAATAAGGATTTGGATTTTATTTGTTCTGTGTCATTTCTACCCTGATGATCATGACAATAGAAAAACTTTTCCACCATTAAATGGTGAGAGAAATGTAAAAAGATAATGAATGTGAGAGTACATGCTTTAATAACAAAATATATTCTGTAAATTTCCCTTCTACTTTGTCCATAAACCACCACCACATAGGACAATTATTCTCATTTCTTCCCTTCTAAGAACTATGTGTCTTTCCAGAATCATTTCTTTTTCCTTTAGAATGTTATGTTACGTTTGTTGAGATCTTATAGAAGTTCCTGGACATTGGTTGAAATAAATGTTCACCTTCCTCCACTGAGGGCGCTCACTGCTCATTACTAAGTGATTCTCTCACCCACCACTCTCCATCCCTCAGAGACCTCAGCTTCAGGAGCCCAGGAGCCTCCCTGGATGTGTGTGACTCTACTGGCCTTACTGATAGGAAGTTAGCAAGTTACTGCTCAAATCCGGGCCTTGACCATTGAGAAAAGTAGGTACCAGCGACATCTGGTCTGACCCAGGACCAGGGTTCCATTCTCTGGTTTCTCTCTGACTTTCAGTCTCTGGACCCCCATTAGCCTCTGTTCAGTTGCTCATTCTCTTTTCTCTGCCAAAGTTTTTGTTTTCTTACCAAGATAAAACTGGCAAGAAGGGCATATTCTAATGCTCTGATACTACTTGAAGCTCTTAATGGTCATCATGGAAAGGTTCCCCTTCAAAGTCTTCTCTTGCATTTTGAGCTAATATCACTGAAATTAGTCTTTTCTTTTAAAGAAAGCCACAACTCTTTTGAACATCACGGTCCAAGGTAACATCCTTAATTTTTCATGATCTCGTCTCACCTCTACCACATCCATACACATACACTTTTCTTACTTCTGCTGATTATTCCTTGGGGAGTTATAGCTTTCTGCAGTAGACTTTCAAGCTACATATTAATAAATCCACTCTTCTAAAGTAAAAATGTGGCTCCTCTCTGTGTACACACTCCATTTATCTCCTCAGATCAAAGTCCTGACATCCAACTAACTTGTTCCAGTTCTCATGTAAGGCTTGTGATCACTCATGGCACACAAGAAGTTTTGAAATGCTGAGCCCATATCTTTAAAAGAAGTAGATGCAATGTGAGAAAAAACCCAACAGATATAATATTTTACTATAACTGAATTAGACATAACACAGAACTCTCAACCCTTCCCCATGGGTCCTAAATCATAAGAAGGAGAGGGTGCCCAGATAAGAATAAAAATCTTTTGATGCTAAATGATATTAAATGATACTTAAGTGATTTTGATTCTAAATGACATGCTATTTTCTGTTCCTTTTAAGTTCCTCCGCCACAATTATTTTATACTTCTTCCACCATTTAATTATCAATGATAGCTTTTTTTCATGGCATTGCCCACAAAAGGAGGGTAAGCACATCTAAAAACCAAGGGATATACTGAATTTCTGAATGGGCCATTGTTGAACACATGGTATGGAAACAAAAGTAAGAGCCAGGACTTGTGGGAAGAAAAGAGATTTTTACTTGATTTGTTTGGTTTGGAGATTTTGTTTGTAGAAATTCCAGAAGCTTGACTTTTCAAAGCAAAAAGAAAACTAGAAGCTAGATTATAGAGTTTCAAAAATAAACAATAAAATTGAAGGGTTTACAGAATGATATTATTATCTATTCTCTCATCCAGAAGAAAAGTTCAATGAGAAATCAGGAAGAGGGAATTTAGAAGATGTGTGGCTAATATTTGGATCCTAGAGAGAGGATCCCCCCAAAATAAGGCATAAGGATCAAATTTTTATTTTTTCCCAATTGTTTTAGTCTGAATTTTCTAGGAAACAGATGCCAAAATGAAATTAGATGTGAAAGAGATGTATTGGGGGAAATATTGGTAAGGAAAAATGAGGAGGAAACCAATGTAATCATCAGACCATGGTGAAATCTGACTTCGGTGGAGGACAGAGAAATGAAAGAGGGAAGAAGGGGGAAAAGAGAGGAAGAGAGAAAAGAGGCAGGAGAGGGAGGGAAGAAAAAAGGAGGGAGAAAAGGAAAGCATAAACAACAACACAGCTCTAAGAAAATTTGATCAAGACAACAAAAAGCACTTGAGCCAAAATCACCCATCAGATGAACCCTGTGTCTTCCGAGTGATTGTCAGACCTTAACATTCCTGCCATGGTCACTCACTGACTGGGAGAAGCCCCTGAGAAGTGTGGCCTCACTCAAACAGAGGATTTCTGAGCATGGTGGCTAGAGTTAATGATCATCACATACCCCAGAGTCAGAGATCTGAGAGACACATTTTTTTTTCATGATTCCCACAGAAACACAGATGGGATTAGTTTAAACCTTATATTAGAGAGGACTTGGGCCTTTATTGCAGCCCAGGAGAATGAAAGGCTAGGAGTAAAGCCTCAAGTCCAATGCAACACCAGGGTGGTAGAGTACCAATGACAGAGAAAGAAATCTAGGTAAATAGGCCTAGTGTAGTGTGGTAGGACATCCAAAAATCTAATTGGGAATGAGTCAGGGATACACAGGATTCTGGGGTCGGTATGAATATGACACTAGATGACCTTGTGACCACAGATAATGGCAGAAGGCATGAATATGAGTCATACTGTACCAGTACACAATGTCTGAAAATCAGGTGGAACTAATCATGCTGCTGATGATACAGGAGCACATTACCCAGTGTCCAACGGGAAGAGGAGCTACACAACAGCAAAGACCAGTGTGAACAGGAAACAGCTCAGTACTTGCCAGGGTAGGCACTCCCTCACTAAGTGGTAGACTTGAATAATTAAGAATGGGTGCAGACACAGTCTGAACGTGGAAGGTAGGCAAACTGAACTAATATTTTTCTCATTTGGTACAAAGCGGCATTTGTGTACTTATGTTTTCTTTAAGCTTGGACCAAAATGAATGTTATACAACTGTCAGATGAGAATTTGATTACATGTTGTTTGGGTCACTTTTGTTAATCAGTGCCACATATACACTTAAACCATCAGAATACTAAGAGCGTCATGTTCATCTGATTTCATTAATGAACAAACAAGGAATGAATTACAATATTTATTTGCTTTTTCATACTATGTCTGTTTCTAATTAGTTTGAAGCTAATATATCTGAGTTGTTTGTAAGCTAATATATCTGAAAGGTTGTTAATAGTAAACAGATTTGATTTCAAGATTATAAATTGATTTCAATAAGAGATGACTCAAGTGCTTCCAGAAGAAGCTAAGTATTAGTTCTATGGCTAAATGCTAGGTTTCATCAACTGGGGAAGGATTCTAACATTTCTGGGACTACTATGACAGCAGAAATGAATAAGAGACATGGAGTCCAGGACTCTCTCTAGGGAAAGCAGAGCTATGAGAGAGTCAAGTCAGGATGCCCAGCGGCAAGCCCTGGTTCTGCAGACCACACAATTCCAGGGGGAGCAAGTGGGCCGTATCAGAACTTTTCTTCTCCTGGCTCTTTGCTAGTCACAATTCAGGGGCCTCCGTGCCCTCCCATTTAAGGCACTGTTCCTTCCACTTAGATAGTATCTTTCAAGAATAGCACTAGTTCCTGAATTATTATATGGTACCTGGTAAATATCATCCACCCTTCCTCATCACATGGAAGTGCGTTGCTGGTGGAGTGGCAGCCTCTGCTCTTGCCTCCCCACCTTATTTCAGAGGAGAAGGAAAGTGCTTCTATTCAAGCTCTGTTTCTCCCCTCTTTTTCATTCACATTATTAAAAAATTGATTATTGAAGAAAATAATTTTAACAAATAATCTGTCTCTTCTAAAGCCCTCTGCCTAACATTGTGAGCTTGGCTCCATCTGAGCAGATCCCAATGCAATGAAGCAGCAGTTTGGTTCTTAAAGAGGTTGTGCATTGTTCTCTACAGAAGTGGGAAAATTCCACTATCATGTGGTACTTGCTAGAACATGGGCCCCAGAATGGGACTGTACTGCACCGTATTACCTATTCTTACAGGGATTTTCATAAGTCGGTGTTTTTCATTTTCGTTTTCAGTCCTTTCTTCCTAGGATTCAGAATAGCCCGGGAGGCAGATTCTACCTTATGGTCAGTTTTCCTTCCTCAGATCTGTGGCAAACTCCTCACAAAAGGGTGTGGCCCTGTGCTCCCTTCCTTGCGATGAGAGTTCTCTGCTAGTAGGAACCTTTGCTCTCAGGCCTCCTGCATGGAATCCCAAAACATGTCCCTATGCTACTGGAACTAAGGGTAAATGTAGGCTATAGCTGGAACCTCTGTTCTAATTCCTTTCATTTGAACTCATTTAGTGTGTTACTTTTCTAACAGATACTAAACTGTGTATAAGAATAAATGAGAGAAAGAATTTCCTTCCAAGAGATCTATCTTATCACACTGAAGAGTCCTAGAATTTTCTGATAATGTGCAATGAAAGATCAGAGGGGGCAAAAATGATTTTCCATTAGAAGCGTCTGTGGGGAAGTTTGTGGAAAATTTGACATTCAGGCTGGGCCATGAAAGTTAGAGTTTGGACAAATATATATCATTGTTGATGTAATCATCATCATAGATTTTCTTAGAAGGCTCTGTCCATGTTTAACATGGAGAAGAGAAAAGCCATGTGGGGAATGAGTTCAACAGCTGAACAGTTATGAACATTATAGAAAGATTAGATTTATTTGTAGTCCCAAAGAATGGAAGAATGTTGCTGGATGGGAGTTATAGAAGGGGAGAATTGTAAAAGAATTTTTTAATGATATCTACCCTTTTTAAAAGGCTGCCTGTGAATTACCTTGTTAAGCACACCCTACCTATTAAGGATGCCATAGAGCAATAGTTCTTGAAATAGGGTTTCTGGAGACCTTTTGAGAGAATCTGTGAAGTCAAAATAAATTTAATAATAAGACTGTGGTAGGCAGAATGATGTCCCCACACTCCAATGATGTCCACATTCTAGTTTCAAGAACTTGTTAATATGTTACATTACATGGCAAAGAAATCAAGTTTGTTAATTGCCTGACCTTAAGATATCCTGAATTATATGGGTGGGTCAATGTATTCACAAGGTTCTTAAAAGTTAAAGAAGGAATTAGAAGAGAGACTCGGAGAGATGGCATCCTAAGAAAACCTGAACCCAACATTGCTGTTTTTGAAGAAGGATGAAGGGACCACAAGCTGAGGAATGTTGGTAGTCTCTAGAAGGTGGAAAAAAACAAGAAAATAGATTCTCCTCAAGAGTCTTCCCCCCAAAAAAGAGCCCTGCCAACACTTTTATTTTAACTGTGAGACCCATTTCAGATTTCTGACCTCCACAGCTGTAAGAGAATAGATGTGTGTTGTTTTTAAGCCACTTGGTTTGTGTTGATTTGTTACAGCAGCAACAGAAAACAAATACTAAGATGTGAATTTGAATTTTTGTTCTCTAGTAATTGTACAATGGGATTTTCCAGAGGTGATTTGAATGCAGTAATACAACAGATTCAATGCAGAGACAGATATGAGAATCCAGCTGTCTTTTATCAAGAAAACATTAAGAAGTTTGGTAAATATGTAAACAAATGCCACTCCTCTTATAAAAATGTGGAAAACACAATTATTTTTCATTAAAATGTGATTTATCATAGCATGATAGATCTAGGTTTAAATTTCTAGTATGATAAATCTTTATAGCTGTAACACATATAAACAAAATCTCTTTGAGATTTTCAAATTTTAAGAGTATAAGTTTCCTCCTTCTCTTCCATGGGCAGGAGAGTTAGATAGATGCCCAAGAAAACACCATGAAAAATACTAGATATCAAGAGACTACTGTATGCCCATCTTTTCTGCATATTTTCAATTATCCTTAGTGTATTCATTCTATCACTCTTCTTGGAGAACTTCTCAATATTGGAAACACACTTGACATGGTTGTGCATCTCTTCTGGTTTCGTAACTGCTGTCAACCTGATATTATATTTTGTAGTGAAACCAAATGCATCCTCCAAAAGAAGTTCATTATCACACAAGGTAACCAGACTTTTGAAATGCTGTATCTACTTCCATATGTCTTGTTTCTCCTTTCATGTAATTTTTGTTCTATATGGAACACCACTAATAGAGTTTGTGTTGGAAACATTTTCATTTGCAGTTATTTTATCTACCTTTAGAACTACCTTGTTTATATTTCTTAGGACCAAACCTCAAAGCGTGGCTAAGAGTTTTCAGTAGAAATGGAGTCACATCCATTTGGGAGAACAGGCTACAGATCACTACAATTTCTAGCTTTGTAGGAGCATAGCTTGGAGCATTTCCAATTCCACTGGATTGGGAAAGACGATGGCAGGTCTCGTCCATCTCCTGCATTCTTGGAGTGACCTTTGGCTACGTGGCTGGCCTTGTTATTTCACCACTCTGGATATACTGGAATAGAAAACAACTTACATACAAGAACAATTAATTGGAGCAAAGAGAGAAGATATTTCTTTGTGCAGATTCCATAAGGGCTGTGCAGAAATGTATATGCTCAAACCAAGCAGTTCCATCTACAGAATTGTTTTTTATGTAGTTGCAACATGATGTGATTGTAGCTTTTTTTTTTTTTTTTGAGTTT
>NW_007232936.1:248273-295130 GCF_000164805.1 Carlito syrichta | reverse complement strand
AAGTAGCTGGAATACAGGCATGCGCTACCACGCCCAGCTGATTTTTTGATTTATGTAGAGATAAGGTCTCGCTGCCCAGGCAGGTCTCGAACCTGTGGGCTCAGGCAATCCACTCACCTCAGCCTCCCGAAGGCACGGGATTACAGGCTGAGCCACCGAGCCCTGCTGATTGTAGCTTTTTAAACCATGAAACCCCTGCGAGATTGTACCATCTAGTCTAAATAAAGTATTTATAATTTAAAAAAGAGTATAAAGGGGATACTGACACCAAAAAAGTGAGAACTATTATTGTAATAGAAATTTCTAATTTTGATGGATAGTTGTGTCCTTTCTATTTCCAAGATTATACAACTATACAAAAACAGATACATTTTCATTATTATCATTATTCCAGAAGGACATGGGTCTCAAAAGATCTTTTTATTTGCGGGGAGGAGTCTTGAAGCCCCAGTAGGAATGAGGGAAACAGGAAATGCAGGTTTCATATTCGTATTTGGTGTCTTGCTTTGCCTTCTCTGTTAGAAAATGAAAAACATTAAATAAAATACTACACAATATCTGTCAGAATTACCCATGTTGTTTGAAATAAATAGATAAGAGGTAGATAGAGTCAAAATTAAATAAAATAGATAAGATGTGGGTAGAGTCCAAATTAATGATCATTCTCCCTGCTAAATATAATTGACATCTTGACAAAATGTTCTCTCAGGAACGTTTGGGAGGGTCTAAAACTTTTATTCAAGAAAACATAACTTACTCCTGAGAGCTGCATCATCTCTTTTCAATATGTCTTTACTCAGATATAAAAATGATTTATAAAATGTCTCTGAGCCAAAACAGAATTACTTACTTCAATCTGAAACCATTTCAGTGGATCATTAAAGATACAATAATATGTTACTTAGGCATGGGCCTTTTACAGACTACTGTACTCAGCTGAGTACCAGGAAAAGGACAAAATAAGTTTTCAGTAGCCTAAGTAGAAACCAAGCATTCCAAGCATTGAAGCGTATGCAATTTTCCATTAGGACAGCATCTCAACTACTGTTTCTTATTCTGTGTATGTCTGGCACACTTGCTGACATAATGCCAAGGCTGCATTAACTACAACAGAAACAGAAAAGTTAGAATTAGAAAGTCAAGAAAAAGAAGCATCCAGAGGAGATATTCTAATGAAAAGTGGTATTATGCCATGCATTCTATATGCTAGTCCTTTCATATATGTTTTCTCTCATTCTGATCATCCGAAAAGGTACATGTTATTCTTCCTATTTTACATGTGAAAGACATGGAGGTTTAGAGAGGTTGAATTACATGCCTGATATTACAAAGCATGCCCTGGACCTGGGATAGGAATCCACACTAAAAATGTAAGTTGTATTGGTCAATTTTAGTTCCATGCATTACAGCATTTTCTTCCTCCCAAATGAGCTTCTTGTCAAAAGTGATCTATAAAAAGGCATATAGATATGTTGCCTTATATAAAACATATATGACAATGATTTTGGATAAAAGAATTTCAGATATTGCATTCATTGCTTAAATGTTGTCACTCCATAAATTTTAATTACCAAAATAAAACGTATTTACTAAAATGTGTTTGCTCTTTCACTCTGATTTTACTTTCTTTTTAATTTAGAATGTTTTATTAAAGGTAGCAAACATAGTCAAAGGGTAGATCTCAAGTATACAAAGAAGAGGCCCCCAAAAACCCAGAATTTATTTTTTTAAAAATTGAGTATTTATTCTTGCAAGTCTAAACTTCATTCACTTTCAAAGTACTCTTCGTTTGACACAATACACCTATTGAGATGATTTTTCCATGCTCAAGACAGTTTTTGAACTTGTCCATTTTGAGACCTTTTAGTGCTTCTGCTGTTTTTTGTTTCACCCTCTTTCATACTGGCAAAACATTTCCCTTTATTTATTCATTTGGGGAAATAAATAAACAATAAAAGATCAGGTGAATAGGGAGGGTGATCACAGGGATCATGCTGATTTTGGTCAAAAATTGCTGAGCACTCAGCATTGTGTGGATAGCTGCACTCAAAAATTACCTATTATAAAATGGGCAAATGCATTGAAGGAATCCCCGCTCCCCTCAAAAAAAGAATCACTATAGGCCAAATACAGCCTCGTACCACAACACTAACTGGTATACTGATGCCAGCTGGTTCCCAGAACACTTACCTAACAGGGGAAGTCTGTACTATGAGCAGGGTGGGAGGAGCCCCCCTCAATTAGTTCAAAAGGTTTTACAAAGTAAATGCAGTCATGTAGCCATTACTGTGATCAAAATATATGATATTATAGTACATAAGTATCTTTCTTGCCTTAAACTTACCAGTCATTAATCTACAATTACCATAGTCATTATTCTGACTTATTTTACCATACACGAGTTTTACATACTTGTGAACTTTATGTATAGAAGTGGAGTCACATTATATGTGCTCTTTTGTGACTGACTTCCTTATCTCAATATTATATCTGTGACATTCATACATGTAGTGGTAGTAGTAGTATATTTTTTCTTTAATGAATAGAAATATAGTATCCCTTCTACTGATGATGAACATTGCAGAGTTTACAGTTTGGGATTATTAAGTTCCATACTTATATAAACATTCTATAATACTTTTTTTTTGCATGTATGCATGCATTTAGGCTGGGCACATAACTAAGAGTGAAAATACTAGTCCATAGGTCATGTATTTGCTAGCTCTGATAATTATTACTACTAGTTTTCCAACAAAAGCTTTGCCAATTGTTTATGTTACTTTCTGTTCCACCACATCTCTGCCAACACAAGGTATTATCAGGATATTTTCCCCTATTTCTTCAAATACTGCTTAGTTGCATTTCCCAATTTTATATACAGTATTTTCACTATGTTGAAATTTAAAACGTTTCTGATTTCTTTTTTTAAAAAAATGATTGAGTTATTTAGAATTTTGTTTGTAATTTTAAACATATGGAAATTTTACTAGTAATTTTGCTGTTGATATCTAGCTTATTTTGTCATGGTCAAAGACTACTTTCTAATTGATCTCAAACTTTTGGATATCACCAAATATATTTACTGTATCTATCAAGATGATCTTTTTAAATTTTTTTGAAATCGTAAGTTATGGGTTTTTTTAAGGTTAATGGAAACATTGTGTTTCCTGGATGTACTCTATTTGGGTATTATATATTATAGCTATATATTTTCTATACAATTTGATAAGATTTATTATGACAGGAAGAATATTTGTCTGTAGTTTTGTATGTTTTCTTATGCTGTCATTTTCCAGATTTGGTATTAAGGTGATGCTTGCTTCAATAAGATGGATTAAAAAAATTCTTACCACTTTAATTTTGTTGAAGAGTTTATGTGGAAATTATATTATTTCTCCAGGGAATCTGAACCTGAAGTCTCTGTGTAAAAAATGTTTTACAATATATTCAATGTCTTTAATAAATGTAGAGATATTCAGGTTACTTAGGTTATCTAATTTATTTAACTAAAACAGATTACCTAGTTTATCTAACAAACTATCTTGTTTATCTAACTTGCTTAATTTGTACTTTTATTTATTCTAATTTTAAATTTTATTTTAAAGATGTGGGGTACAATTCAGGGTTAGGTATACAAATGTTGATTATGCAGATACCCTTGTTGATGAGGTGTGCCCCTCCCTCCCCTAGGAGTTTCCCTCAACTGCCAATCCCACCCCCACCAACAGTTTCCCACTACTGACAATCCCTTTTTTATTTAGTATTATGATAATTGTTCAAGGTCTGCTTATGAGTGAGAACATATGGTACTCTGTTCTTTGTTTCTGTGATAGATCACTGAGTATGATCGACTCTAAATCAATCCAAGTTGCTACGAAGTCCGTATGTTTGTCCTTCTTTGTGGCTGCATAATATTCCATTGTGTATATGTACCACATTTTAAAAATCCAGTCCAGTTTCGATGGGTAGCATGGTTGGTTCCATGTTTTTGCTATTGTGAATAGAGCTGCAACAAACATGTGTGCAAGTATCTTTTTTATAGAATGATTTGAGTTCCTCCAGGTATATTCCCAGTAAGGGAATTGCTGGGTCACATGGAAGGTCAATTTCTTGTTCTTTCAAAAATTGTCACACTGTCTTCCCAAGAGGTTGCTCTAGTTTGCATTCCCATCAGCAATGTCTTATTTCTTCTAAGTTGTCAAATGCATTGGCATATAGTTGTTTATAATCTCTTATTAGTCCTTCTAAGTCAGACTCATTCATAGTGCTGTCCCCTTTTTGTTTCTGATATTGGGAATTTGCAACATCTATTTGTTTTCCTGAAAAAAAAAAACTGACCAGAAGGTTAACAAATGTATTATTTTTCACAAAGCAATTTTTTTCTTTCATCAATTTTTCTAACAGTTTATCTTTTTGATCTTTATTGTTTTTCTTTAATAATATTTTATTCCTCTACCTTATTTTGGATTGAGAATTATTTTGATTCTACTTATCTTAGGTTTCTATTTTTATTTTTTGCTTTATGTCATGTTTTTAATTTCATGTTTTAGTCTTTGTTGTTGTTGTTTTTTCTTTTTAAATATACACACATATTTTACTCTCCTTGAAGCATGTCTTCTTATACATCCTTGGCTCTTTTTTAAAATAAATTTTATCTTGTGTATTTGAGATTCACAACATGATGTGTTAGAATACATATAGATAGTAAAATGGTTACTATTATGAAGCAAATTAACATATCTATCATTTTACATCATTACTCTTTTGTAATAAGAGCTACCAAAATCTACTTATTTAGCAAATTTATTTCTTTTAATTGACAAATAATAATTGTGTATATTTATGATAAAATGTTATGTTTTGACCTATGTATACATCGCAAAAATTTGATAAAGATAATTTACACATCCATCACCTCACTAACTTTTTTGTGGTAACAATGATATAAATGTATTTTTAAAGAAATTTTGAAATATACAATACATTATTATTAACTGTGGTCACTAATACAGTGCAGTAGATCACTGAACTGTATTTCTCCAATCTAAATGAAACTTTGAACACTTTGATCTCCATTCCATTCCCCACCTCAGGCTCTGTAATTACCTTTCTGCTCTCTATTTCCATTGTCATTCTGTCCACTTACCACAATGTCCCCAATTCTATCCATGTTGTCAGAAGTGACAGATTTTTTACTTTTCAAGGCCATGTAGCATTCTACTGTGTATTTGTATCACGTTTTCTTTATCCATTCGCCCATTCATGGAACTTAGGTTGATTACAGATCTTTCCTATTTTGAATAGTGCTGCAATAATCTTGGGAATGCAAGTATCTTTCTGACATATGATTTCAATTCCCTTTGGATATATATCTATAGGTGGTATTGCTGTATCACACTGTAATTCTATTTTAGTTTTCTGAGGGACCTTAATACTATTTTCCAAAATGGCTGTACCAATTTACAATCCCACTAACAGTGTACAAGGGTTCTCTTTTCTCAAATCTTCACCAATACTTATCATTTATCTTCTTGATAATTTATTCTAACAGGTATGAGGTGACATATTATTGTGGTTTTAATGTACATTTTCCAATGATTTGAAATGCTCAGTATTTTTAATATATCTGTGAGTCATTTGTATCTCTTCTGAGAAATGTCCATTCAGATTATTTGCCTATGTTTTCATCAGGTTATTTGCTTTTTTGGCTATTGAATTGTTTGAGTTCCTCATATATTTTTGGTATCAACTCCTTGAGCATATGTGCGGTGTGCAAATATTTTCTCCTAATCTGTGAGTTGTTTATTTGCTCTGTTAATTTCTTTTGCTGTGCAGAAGTTTTTAAGTTTGATGCAGTCCAGTTTTGGTTTTTGCTTTGTTGTCTGTGCTTGTGGGGTCTCATTCAAGAAATCATTGCCCAGACCAGTGTTGTGAAGCTTTTCCCTGTGTTTCCTTCTAGTTGCTTTACAGTTTCAGTTCTCATATTTAAGGTTTTTTTATTTTAAATTAATTTTTGGATATGGTGTAAAATAAGAATTTTATTCATTTTCATTCATGTGCATTTCTGGTTTTCTGAAAACCATTTAATGAAGAGACGTCCTTTACTCATTGTGTGTTCTTGGCACCTCTGTCAATAAACAACTGACTGTAAATACTTGGGTTTATTTTGTTGGCTTTCTATTTATCCTGTTCTATTGGTCAATGTATTATTTTATGCCAGTTCCATGCTGTTTTGATTATAATAACTTTATAATATATTTTGATATCAGGGAGTATGATGTCTCCAATTTTGTTCTTTTTTTCCTCAAGATTGTTTTGGCTATTCAGTGTTTTTTCTGAATACAAACTTTAAGATCTTTTTCTCTCAACCTCATTCAAAAGTGACCAAATGACACAAACAGACACTTCCCAAAGAAAGACATGCAAGCAGTCAACAAATATTTGGAAAAATGCTCAACATTACTAATAGTTAGAGAAATGCAAATTAAAATCACAATGAGATATCACCTTCCAGCAGACAGAAGGGTTATTATTAAGAAGTCAAAGAACAACGATGTTGGCATGGTTACAGAGAAAAGAGAACACTTATTCACTGTCGGTGGGATTGTAAACTAGCTCATTCTCTGGAGATTTCTCTAAGAACTAAAAATGGAAATACTATTTCGACCTAGCAATCCCACTACTAGAGATCTACCTCCCCAAAAAGAAATAATTATATAAGAAAGATACCTGTACTCATATGTCCATTGCAACACTATATAATTAGCAAAATCATTGAACCAACCTAAGTGCCTACCAATGGTTGGTTGGATAAAGAAAATGCTGTATATAACTATAATTATGTTATATACAATATATAATATATTATATAACTATAATACACAATATAGTTATCGTTATAGACCACATCATTATTTTTTGTATGTATATCATAGAGTACTACACACACACACACACACACACACACACACACACACATACCATGGAATATTACGCAGCCATAAAAGGAATAAAATTCTGTCCTTTGCAGCAACATAGATGGGATTGCTGAACATCATTCTAAGTGAACTAACTCATAAACAAAAAAATCAAACACTGCATGTTCTAACCTATATGCAGGAGCTAAATGACCATAATGATGGAAATAATAGACACTGGGTACACCACTATAGGAGAGCTGGGGAGGAGGCCTAAGCCTCAGAAATTACCTATTAGGTATGATATTTGCTATCTGAGGAATAGACCGCCTGAGACCCAATCCCTGTTGCTACACAAATATGCACTTACACCTTTTGATCCTAAAATATAAGTTAAAATTTTTTTAAAGGATGTTTATTCCATTTCTGTGAAAAATGATATTAGAATTTTGAAAGGGATTACATTGATCCTGTAGATCATGTTGGGTAGTATAAACATTTCAACAATATTAATTCTTCCAATCCATGAACATGAGATATCATTAATGTTATACAGGTTTTTGGTGTATATATTTTTCACTTTCTTAATTAAATTTATTTCTACTTTTTAAAATTCCATTGTAAATAGGATTGTTTTCTTCATTTCTTTTTTGGAGAGTTCATTGTTAGTATACAGAAATGATACTGATTTTTATATGTTGACTTTGTAACCTAAAACTTTGCTGAATTTATTAGTTCTAACAGTTTTTTGGTGCCATCTTTAAGGTTTTCTATATATAAGATCATGTCTTCAGCAAAGATAAATTTACTTTTTTTCTGTGTATATGGTTTTTAGTTCTTTCTCTTGCCTAATTGCTCTGGATGGTACTTCCAGTAGTATATTGAACAGAAGTGATGAGTGTGGACATTATTGTCTGGTTTCTGATCCTACAGAGAAGGTTTTAAATTTTTTATTACTAAGTATGATGTTAGCTGTGGGTTTGTCATATATGGCCTTTATTTTGCTGAGGAACAGTTAGTCCTCCATATGCATGGGTTTCCATAGATTCAACCAACTACAGTTTGAAAATACTAAAAAATACAGATGGTTGTATTCTATTAAACATATATAGATTTTTTTCTTGCTATTATTCCCTAAACTCTAAAGTATAACAACTGTTTACATGGCAGGTACATTTTTTTTAGATTTATAAGTAATCTAGAGATAACTTAAAGTATACAAGAGGCCGGGCTCGGTGGCTCAGCCTGTAATCCTGCGCCTTTGGGAGGCTGAGGTGAGTGGATTGCCTGAGCCCGCGGGTTCGAGACCTGCCTGGGCAGCAAGACCTCATCTCTACAATAAATCTAAAAATCAGCTGGGCGTGGTAGCACGTGCCTGTAATTCTGGCTACTCGGAAGGCTGAGGCGGTAGGATCGCCGGAGCCCAGCAGGTCGAGGCTGCGGTGGCCGGAAACGGCCACTGCACTCCAGTCTGGGCGACTGAGTGAGACTCCAACTCAAAAACAAACAAACAAACAAAAAAACCCACATTAAAGTATACAAGAGGATATGCATAAGGTATATGTAATTACGACACCATTTTATATAAGGTACTTGAGCATCCATGGATTTTGGTATTCTTGGGGCTCCTGGAACCAATCCTCCCCAAAATACTAAGGGACAACTATACATTCTTTCTATACCTATTTTGTTGAGTTTATTTTTTATCATGAATGGATGTTGAATTTTGTCAAATGCTTTTTCTGCATCTATTGATATGACTATGTAGTTTTTGTTTTTCATTTCGTTATTATGGTATATGAATGTATTAATTTATGCATGTTGAATTTTCCTTGCATTACTGGAATTAATCCTATTTTATCATGGCGAATGATTTGTTACATCTCCTTTGATGGGAGAAATTCAAAGAAAAGCTATTTAAATAAAGAAGCAGATTACTTTAATGAAGCCATATTCTAAAAGGCTGTTTTTATTTGAACTAATTAGATCTCTTTCAGAATTAGTTCAGAAGTACTTTTCTCACCAAAGCCTTGCAAGGCCAGTATTTCTTTTCTTTTTCTTTCTTTTTTTCTATATTTTAAAGATGTGGGGTACAATTCAGGGTTAGGTATACAAATGTTACCTATGCAGGTACCTTTGTTGATGAGGTATGCCCCTCCCTCCCCTAGCAATTTCCCTCAACTGCCAATTCCACTCCCTCTTTCCTGGCAGTTTCCCACTACTGCCAATCCCTTTCTTATAGTATTATGATAATTGTTCAAGATCTGCTTATGAGTGAGAACATATGGTACTCTGTTCTTTGTTTCTGTGATAGATCACTGAGTATGATTGACTCTAAATCCATGCAAGTTGCTATAAAATTCATATGTTTGTCCTTCTTTATGGCTGCATAATATTCCATTGTGTATATGTACCACATTTTTTAAACTCAGTCCAGCTTTAAAGGACAGCATGGTTGATTCTATGTTTTTGCTGTTGTGAATAGAGCTACAACAAACATGCGTGTGCAGGTATCTTTTTGGTAGAATGACTGGAGTTCCTCCGGGTATATTCCCAATAGGGGGATTGCTGGGTCATATGGAAGGTCAATTTCCAGTTCTTTCAGAATTGCCACACTGTCTCCAAAGAGGTTTCACTAGTTTGCATTCCCACCAGCAATGCTGGTTCCTTTTTCTCCATATGGTTCCTTTTTCTCCATAATCTTGCCATCTTTTTTGTTTGTTTTATTAATAATGGCCATTCTCACTGAGGTTAGGTGGTATCTCAATGTCGTTTTGATTTGCATTTCTCTGATGATGAGTGAGACTGAAAACTTTTTCATGTGTCTGTTGATTGCCCATATATCTTCTTTTGAGAAGTGTCTATTCATGTTTTTTGCCCACTTTTTAATGGGGTGTTTGTGTTTTTCCTTTCGACACTTTTGAGTTCCTTATAGATCCTAGATGTTAAGGGCCAGCATTTCTTAAGTTCATTAATAAGATGGGTAAAAGCCTCTATAAGATGCTTTACAGAAAAGTCAAGTGTCCCAGTGATACAACCTAAACATCACTGGAAAATGCTTCAGCCATAAGTGGGGATAAAGAGAGGTGGGGAGATGAAGGAGGAATGGCTGTGTGTCTTGTTTCTTTTTTTAAGAAAGTAAATCCTCTTTTAGTGGCTATTTTCTCTCTTTGTGTCTCAGAAAACTGTTAGTTATTTCTAAATCTTATCTTCCCAAACTCCTCCCCTTCTCTCTCTTATCCTTTCTTCTATTCCCATCCCCTTCCTTTTCCTTTTCTTTTACTTCTAGCGGGTATTTTCCTTTCCTTTTACCTATTCTTTTGTTGGTACATTTTAATCTTTATTTATACATCTTCTTTCATTTCCCCCCACTGTTTTATTGATACTTTTGTTATTTAAACAATTACTCTAAAAACAATGATTTCCCTCAAAATATCACATCTTTCTGGAATGTTGTCAGACCAGAGAGACTCTGAGTTGCCTTCTGCTAAACTTAATAAAAAATCTAATTCAGTAAGGGTGGGGACTATTTATTTATTTATTTTCATGACCATTGTACATGCTGAATCTAGCACCATGCCAGGCACATGGAAAACAATCAGTATTGTGAATAAAAGAATGAATGAGTGCAAAATTCTTAATTGGACCAACTGCAATTCTTAATTCAGACCAAAACACTAAATAAATTTTCTAAGGAAAAAAATATTTAAATTGGTTAATAGTTCAGAAAATGTATTAATTCAATCTTTTATGTATTTCATTGATCTTTATTTTAATGCTAGGGACTAAATGGTTAAAAAATAAAAAATTATACAATTTCACTTAACCAGTAAGCTAGGCTATATAATTAATATGATTTTAAAGTTGTACTTTTAGGGAAATAAAGATATGTATAACACAAAATAATGAGATATGGAAGGGAAATACCTATTCTAAGAATATTTTGAAGTCAATATATGTTATGGAAACTGGTCTTGTACTGTATCAATATGCAGAGGTCATTGACTGATGCAATGGGAAATTACGGTCTCTACAGCTAAGATGCCTACCCTAAAATATCTCCACATCTCTGGTGTGTACACAGAGATGTAAACCAATTTGTTGACAAAATAAACGTCTCTTTGCCAAAAGCATACTATAATCCTCATCCTTACACTATCTCTCTTTGCTTACAAGGGGTTTTCCTTCAACTCTCATTCTCTGAATCCACCCAGAAAAGTATCAAAATCTAAAAAATAAAAATAAAAAATTAGGTGATTCCTGTCAAAATCCCCAATTCAAGGGGATTTTAATGATCAATATATATTTTCTTGTTCTCAGGGATGAACAGAAAACCAGCACACTGATGTAATACCTGCCTGATGGTTTTCATAACAATCAAATCATTTAAAGGAAAAGACACATGAATATAACTACCAGTGAGCTCACAGACAGCTATAGGAAAAAATATTACAGGTGCCAACATGAACAAAGAGGATAATTTGGCTAGGCAAGCAATAGTTATAAAAGTAAAATATTGAATTCTCTTGAATTCACAAATACATAAAGATATGTTCTTTTGTCTTTTTAAACTTTTAAAAATATTTTAAATTATTAAAGTTAAGACAGTATTATCAGTCAAATGGAGAACAGAGTTTCATTAAAAGTTATTTTGACTCTGTGACTGTGGATAAACTCATGCTTTTTAAGCTCATAAGATACTTAGAAATTTCTGTTTCAATGTTTTTCTACAAATATAGATTATCATGCTACTAATGCACCTGGTTAGTCCAGGTAAGCTCAGGTGACCTAAGACCTAGTGAAAAGGATTGAATCTGAGCCTTTTGAGGTCAGAAAACCATTTCCTGATACCAAGTTCAGTGTTTTTTGTTTGTTTGTTTGTTGGTTTGCTTGTTTGTTTTCAAAACCTAGTGATTTTTCCTGTCTTTTGTCCACTTTTTAATGGAGTTTGGTTTTTTCCTGTCAATTCAAGTCCTTTATATCATAGATATTAAGCATCTGTCTGATACATAACTTGCTGATACTTTTCCTCATTTTCTGAGTTGTCTCTTTACTCTTTTGTTTGTTTATTTACTGTGAAAAAATATTTCAGTTTGATAAGGTCCCACGTATCAATCTTAACAATTGCTGCATTTATTTTTGAGGGCTTGTCCACAAATTCATTGCCTACGCCAATGTCTAGGAGGGTGTTTCCTAAGTCTTTGTCTGAGATTCTTATAGTTTCAGGTTTTACATTTAAGTCCTTGATCCATTTTGAGTTAACTTTTGTATATGGTGATAAGTAGGGGCCAAGTTTTATTCTTCTGCATGTGGTTAACCGATTTTTCCATGAACAGACATTTCTCAGAGGAAAACATTCTGCAGCCAACAAACATGAAAAATACTTATCTTCATTAATCATGAGAGAAATGTAAGTCAAAACTACAATGAGATACCACCTAAAACCGGTAAGGATGGCTATCACTAATAAGTCAAAAAACAACAGTTGTTGGTGCAGCTGTAGAGAAAAAGGGACACTTCTACACTGCTTGTGGGAATGTAATCTAGTTCAAACTTTGTGAAGCAGTGCGGTATTTTCTCAAAGACTAAAAATTGAGCTTCCATATGATCCAAAAATCCCACTTCTGGGAATATACCCAGAGGAACATAAATCACTGTACCAAAAAGACACCTGCACACATATGTTCATTGCAGCACTATTTGCAATAACAAAACATGGAACAGCCCAGATGCCCATCAGATGTGGACTGGATAAGGAAAATGTGGTACATATGCATGATGGAATATGCACAGCCATAAAGAAGAACAAAATTGTATCCTTCGTAGCAACATGGATACAGCTGGAGACCATCATACTAAGTGAACTATCACAGAAACAAAGAATTGAATACTCACATGTTCTCACTTATAAGGGGTCCCTGATTACTGGTCACATGAGCACGAGGGTAGGAATGGCAGATGCTGGACACTGTTGGACTAGGGAGGGCGGGGGGAGGGATAGGTGGGCATGGCAACAACTGGGAATCAGATCCACTAACAGGGGAAAGAGGGCCCACTAGAAGTCCAAGCCCCACCTGCACACAATTTACTTATGTAGTAAATCTTCACATGTATCCCAAAACTCTAAAATAAAATCAAACAAAATCATTCTTTTTTTTACTAACTTTGAAGGGAAAAGGGCCAAGTGAGAATAAGCACTTAGCTTTTAAGAGAGACACTGCAATGACCTTTATTAAAATTTAAACTGTAGCCACCCTTATTAAAATTTGATTCCATTAGATGTGTACTGAGATTATGTCTTTTCTCTGAGTAACCCAGAAACTATGAAAATGAACTCCAGAGATGAAACTCAAGCTCAGTTAAAAATACAGTGGAGTCAAGACAGATATAAATCTAAAAAGAGGAAGGGAGGAAGTAACAGTGAAATAGCGTCTGCTGTCCACAAGACACCATACACGCAGGACTAAGGAATTCTGCCACTCTCGCAAGTTCTTTCTTTGACACAGGGCTCTGGATCCTAAATAACATCGTCAAGGAAACTTGTCCTTAGAATTTTAGGAATTGAGACACACAATATGCAGGAAATATATTCTCTTTTTTAGAAAATAGAGTAATTCTACACCCAAGTGATACCAATATTTTTTTCTAAATCTCTAAACAGTAAAAAGGCACTACATATTGAAGATTGCAGCAGAGATTGCTAGTGGTTCCTCAGTTCAATCTCTTCCCACTGTTGGAGTATTATATTTGTGATTTTTAGCCAGGCAAGTGACCTTACTGAATAATGACTATAGTTTTCAGTATCTCTTCTTTCTACCTAGGAGTGGAAATGTAGCAAAATAATTCGATAAAATGCAACAATATGAGAAAAAAATTAATTCTTAGTAAATTAGAAGTAGAAGTGAACTTATTAATCTGATAAATGGCATCTGTAAAAAAATAAAGTTCTACAATAAGCATTATCCTTAATGGTAAAAATTTAAAATCTATCTCTTTGAAGTCAGGAAAGAGAAAAGAACATATATTTTTAAACAGTGTGGCATTTTCTCAAAGAATGAAAAATAGAGCTGCCATATGATCCAACAATCTCACTTCTGGGAATGTACCCAGAGGAACATAAATCACTCTACCAAGAAGACACCTGCACACGTATGTTCATTGCAGCACTATTAACAATAGCAAAAAAAAATGGAAGCAACTCAGACACTCATCAAAAGTGGATTGGATAAAGAAAATGTGGTACATATGCATGATGGAACATTATGCAGCCATAAGGAAGAATAAAATCATGTCCTTCACAGCAAAGTGGATGCACCTGGAGACCATCATTCTCAGTGAACTATCTCAGAAACAAAAACTGAATACCGCATGTTTCTCTCATAAGCAGGCCCTAAATATTGGACATACAAGCACAAAGACAGGAACAACAAATCCTTGACACTGCTAAAAGTGGGGGGAAATAAAAGCACACAATCACCCATTGGGTACCATGTCCACTGTCAGGAAAAGAGGGCTTGCTAGAATCCCAAGCCTCACCGGCACACAATTTACTTATGTGGCAAATCCTCTCATGTACCCCACAACTCTAGAGAAAATTGGGGAAAAAACAACAACAACACATGTTATTAATACTTCTACCCAATATTGCACAGAAAGGTCAAGTGAGCCTTATACAATAAAAATTTTTAAAGGAAATGGATCAGAAAGAAACAAAACTGCCATTATTCACAGTTTGATATGATGATATGATGATACATACAGAAAATACAAAGACATTAATAACAGAGTTGAGCAGAGTCCCAGAATAAAAAGCCAATCTACATAATGAACTGTATTTCATACAATGGAGTGAAACAGAAACTGAAACCTCTAAAAAGGTACCACTTACAAATGTATCAACAAATATAAAGTCTTAGAATAAGTCTAATAAAAGATATGCAAGAATTCTATAAGGTAAATTATAAAACTTTTTAAATTAAAAATATCAAAGTAGAATTAAGTAAATGGGAATATACACTTTGTTTATGAATAGAAAAACTCAATATTATAAAGGTATAAATTTTCCCCAAATTGATTTATAAATTCAATGCAATTTCAATTCAAATACAAACCACCTGCATGTTTGCATGTGTGTGCGTGTGATTTCACAAGTTGTTTTCAATATGTATGAAAATGCAAAAGTCCAAAACTAACCAAGACACTCTTTAAAATGAAAACAAAAGTGGAAAAACCTGAATTACCAGACAAAAAGACATACAACAAAGCTATGATAAACAAGACAATGTTTATTGACAAGCTATAGACAAAATGATTAATGGAACAGAATATACATCCAGAAACAGTTTTTGGCATATATTATTTACAACAAAAGTGAGCCTTCAGAGGAGTAAAAAAAGGGGAAAAAAACGTTTTTGGATTTTTTTTGTTTTTTGTTTTTGTTTTTAAGCAGGATTAGGCTTACAGAAAGATTAGGCAGAAAATACAGGTTCCCATATATTGTCCCTTGTTTTCTCTACTATTTACATATTGCAATTGTAACATTTCTTACACTTGATGAGTCAAAGTTGATACATTATTATTAACTAAAGTCTATAGTTTATATCGGATTTACTCTTTTCTGTTGTACATTTTATAAGTTTTGACAAATGTAAATGACATGTGTTCATCATTACTGTATCATTCAGAATAGTTTAATTGCTCTAAAAATCCCATTTTTCAACTATTCATCATTCTTTCCCATCTCAATCCCTGGTAACCACTGGTCTTTTTATTGAAAGGCACAATATAAGATAAATGGTCTCAGGACAATTAGTTACTATAAGTAAAAAATAATTTTAATTAAATTCTTATCTCACAACAAACACAAAATTAGTCCCAAATGTCTGGGTGTGGCGCCTCACACCTGTAATTCTAGCACTTTGGGAGGCGGAGGCAAGAGGATTGCTTGAGCCCAGAAGTTCAAGATGAGACTGGGCAACATAGTGAGACCTTGACTCTACCCACCCAAAAAATTAATTGATTAAAAAATTAGCCAGGTGTGGTGGCGCAAGCTGGTAGTTCCTACTATTCAGGAGGCTGAGGCAGAAGAATCACTTGGTGCAAGTGGTCGAAGCTGGGGGAAGCCATGATCATGCCACTGTTCTCCAGCCCGAGAAACAGAGTCACAAATGGATTAAAGATCTAAATACATAATACAAAGCTATACATTTGGAAAATTATATAAGAAAATATCTTCATTGCCTTGTGGTGTAGGTGGATTTCAAGAACATGATGCAAAAGCACTAACCATAGGAAAACATTGTTAACTTTGACACAATAAAATTAAAACCTTTTCTTCTTCAAGTAACATTATAAAAATAGTGAAAAGATAAGTCAAAAAGTGGAGGTTGGGAAATATTTAAAGCAATATAACCAGCAAAGAGTAACCCACAGAGGACTACTGATATACTCAGAAGATTTAAAGAATTATAAATCTATCACAAAAGACAGTAAAACCAACATTCTAAAAGAATATTTATTTTTAGGAATTTGATCAGGTTCTTATAGCAAATATTAGAGAAACATCCCCTCTGACTTCTGGCATTTTAAAATATACCAGAACACACACACACACACACACACACATACACACACACACCACACACACTCTCTCTCTCTCCATTTTTTTTTTTAGTTAACCAGATGTTGTTAGAGTATTATCAGAATCCAGATGACCTAGGAAAAGAAAAATACCCAACTCCATTCAGTTCTAGCTGTACACATGGAAAAGGAAGATGCCCAAATGCAACCCACTCTTGGGGGAAGAAAAATGAAAAACCACTTGTGAAGTTCACTGTCCAAAGGCACAGGACTCATTTTAAAAATGAAACCTAATCATAGGACTAAAGGATTCTTCTTTTCTCAAAGTCTTACCACCACATTACTAAAAACCTCTATAGAGCACTTCCTTTAACTTGGTACGTCATGGTTCAGATATTAAGAAAAAATTATAAGGAATTTCACAAGGCAAAAATCACAACTAAAAGATAGCACAAGCATCAGAACCAGGCATGGCAGGAATGTTGGAATTATCAAAATGGAAACTTAAAACAAATATAATTAATATGCTAAGGGTTTGAATAGATAAAGTAAACAGCATGTCAGAACACATGGGCAGTGTAAGCAGAAAGGTAAATAATCCTGGGAAAAATTTTAAAAGAAATACTAGAAAGCAAAAATACAGTAACATAATTTTTTTTAAATGCCCTTAACAGGATCATTACTAGACTGAACACAACTGAGAAAAGAATCTCTGAGTTTAAGATACCTCAATAGAAATCTCTAAAACTGAAAAGCAAAGAACAAACACTGAAGAGAAATAAATAAATAAACCAAAATAAAACAGAAGATCCACAGGATGTGGGATGACTGCAAAAGGGATGATATTTATGTAGTGAGGACACCAGAAGAAGAAAGAGAGAGAAACAAAGAAATACTTGAAATAATAATTACTGAGAGTTTCTCCCAAATTAATATCAGACACCAACCCACAGATGCATGAAGCTCAGAGAACACACAGCACAGTAAATACTTTAAAAAAATTAGAAATGAAAAACAAACAAAAAATTTTTATAGCAGTACCTAGCCATATTATTTTCAAACTACAGAAAGTCAAAAATGAAGAAAATTTAAAAAGCCAGATAAGAAAAGCATCTTATCTAATCTATAAAGGAACAAAGGTGAAAATTACATTTGACTTCTCAAAAATCATGCAAGCAAGGAGAGTGGAATAAAATATTTAAAATATTGAGAGAGAGAAAAAAAACCACCAACCTAAGATTCTGTCCCCCAAAAAAACTGTCCTTCAAAAGTGAAGGTGAAATAAAGACTTTATCAGACAATAAATTGAAGGAACTTTTTGCCAGTAGAACTGCCTCACAAGAAATTTAAAAGAAGTTCTTTAGAGAGAAGGAAAATAAGTCAGAAACGCAGATAATTATTTTAAATGCTCATTAAAGAAAGAATAATTGAAGGTAAAACAAAGTTTTATTTCTTATTCTTAACTTTAGACATTATGGTTTGTACAAACAATTGTTTGTATGAAACAATAGCAACAAAGCATTCACTTATGTATGTTTATATATTGTATATATACATATATACATACTTATATATGCTTAAGTGTTAAGTGAAATGAATGACATTAATGATACAAGAAAGGGAAAGAATAATTAGGATTATTTTGTTATTATAAGTTGCACTATGCATGAAGTGGTATAAAGTTACTTGAAAGTGGACTTGAATTAGTTATAAATGTATATTGCAAACCATAGGGCAAACATTGAAAAGGTAAAAGAAAAAAAAGTATAACTGATATGCTAAGAAAGAAGAAATGGAATCATATAAAATGCTAAATTTCAACATAAAAAAAGGCAGAAAAACAGTAGAATAGGAAAAAAGAAGCAAAAAATTAAAAAAGTAACAAATATGGTAGTTACCAAGCCAATTATATTAATAATTACTTTGAACATCAATGATCTACATGTACCTAGTAAAAGACAGAAATTATCAGAGTAGATCAAAAAAACAAGATCCTACTATATGTTGTTTATGGGAAATCCACTTTAAATATAAAGACAGCTATAGATTAAAAGTAAATGGATGGGGAAAAATACATGTTAACAATACTCAAAAAAAAAAAAGCAGGAGTGGTTGCATTAATTTCAGGCAGAGAAAACTTAAAAGAAAGTAAAGTTATCATAGGTTAAAAAGGACATTACATATTTATAAATAAGATATAATGATCCTTAATATGTATGCACCTATAACAACAAAGCATCAAATTGCATGAGACAAAAACTGATGCTGCCCAGCGAAAAAGGACTGGATAAAAAAATGTGGTACATACACACAATGGAAAATTATGCAGCCATAAAGAAGGACAAAATTATGAACTTTGCAGAAACTTGGATGGACTTAGAGTCTATATTACTGAGTGATCTATCACAGAAACAAAGAATTGAGTACCACATGTTCTCACTCATAAGTGGACCTTGAACAATTATTGTAATACTATAATAAAGGGATTGGCAGTAGTTGGAAACTACCAGGGGAGTGGGGGTGGGATTGGCAGTAGTGGAAAACAAGAAGGATACCTGCATAATGAACATTTTTTTTAATTTTAAAATTGTGGGGTACAATTCAGGGTTAGGTTATTTTGTATACCTAAGCCTGAATTGTATGCCACATCTTAAAAAGAAAAAAAACTGTTTGAACTACAGGAAGTATAGATAAATATATTATCATAGTTAGACTTCAACACTCTTCTGTCAGTAATGAACAATTCCAGCAAACAAAAAGTTAGTAAGAATGCAGTTTAAGGAAGAAATTATACCAATTATCTATACCTTTTCAGATAGAAGCAAAGGAATACTTCCTAATTCATTCTATGAAGCAAACATTATCTTAATACCAAAAACTAGACAAAGACATTACAAGAGAAAACTATAGGCCACTATCTCTTATAAACATGGATGCAAACATTTTCAACAAAATATTAAAAAATTATATTCAACAATGTATGAAAATAATTATACAAAACAACTCAGTGTAATTTATCCAAGGTATACAAGACTGGCTCAGGATTCAAACATCAGCTAATAAAAAAAAAAATCATACAGCAAGTTAAAGTAGAAAAATTACACGATCATATCAATAAATGCAGAAAAAGACATTTGACAAAATTCAATACCCATTTGTGATAAAAATTCTTACTAAACTAGAAATAGAGAACTTTCTCAACTTGATAAAAAAAATGTCTACAGAAAACCTCCAACTATCATCATGTTTAATGGTCAAAAATTTGAAGCTTTCCAACTAAGATTGGGTACAAAGAACTATGTCTCCTCTAACTACTAATTCTACTTTTCTAGCTGAAAGTTATATCTAAAACAATAAGACAATAAAAGAAACTAAAAGGTATACAGACTAAGGAGGAAGAAATGGTTTTGTTTAGAGATGACATGATCGTCTATGTAGAAAATCCGAAATAATCAACAAAAACTCCCGGAGCTAATCAGTCATTATAGCCAATATTATTGAAGAATACTAGATTAATATACAAAAGTCTGCCACTTTTCTATATACCAGCAGTGAACAATTGAAATTTGAAATTAAAAACAAACTACCATGTACATTAGAGCCCCCAAATGTGAAATACATAGCTATAAATCTAACAAAATACATACAAGATATATAGAAAGAAAACTACAACAAAAATATGATAAAAGAAATGAAATAAAAACTAAATGAATTGAAAGATATTCCATGTTCATATATAGGAAAACAATACTGTCAAGATGACAGTTCTTCCTAGCTTGATAAATAGATTCAATGCAATCTCAACAAAGATCCAAACAAGTTATTCTGTGGGTACTGACAAACTAATTCTAAAGTTTATATGGACAGGCAAAAGATCCAGAAGAGCCAACATAATATTGAAGTCGAGAGAAGAGGCTTAAGGATGGCTGACTAAAGGTATCTGATACTGGTCTCTTTCACAAAGAAGAGAAGAGACAAAATAGCAAGCAGATAATAACATTTAGATATGTCATCAAAGAGAGAACACTGGAATTCTAAAGGAAAGAGATAGGAAATATCTAAAGCAAGGTGGCCTGCTCAGCTGGGTTGACTGGGAATCTGGATGGGCTACCCAGTGAAGGAAAATAGTAAATGAGTGACCCCCAGCAATCCGTATTCATACCTCAGACTCCTGCCACAGGAAAACTCCTAGATCCTTGTGGTCTCCAATACTAATACAGGGAGTTGCCAGAGACTGAGTAAAACATTGCTCCAAAAAGGGAGCTCATGCTGGGTCCCACACACTTCTCAGGCACTAAGTGGATACAGCAAGGTGTCGTGTTGAAAATTCCTCATCCACCAGGCTATATCCTGCCTGAAGGCCCAACAGACCCTGTATTTCCACATTCCTGGAGCCCCAATGACATTTCTCGTCAGCAGTCACCACAGTGGCTGCCTCCAGGGCTGAAATGCAAACCATTGGCAAAGACCCTGTTGCTTCCAGCACAAAGCCATTGCACATTGCATGTGCCCTGAGTCCAAACTTCTCTACCCACAGCAGCCACAGCTGCAGATTGCCACAGCCAGGGCCAGAACACAAGCAAAGTGCAATTTCCCAAGCCACCTGTATATGGCTGCTGCCATTAAAAGCAACCTTCCCAGTAGCAGGGTTGCAGTGCAGCTGCTGCTATCCCCACCTAAGCATTCTACCCTGGGCCTGGAGATCACCCTGCTCCTGTCTTCCACAGCCAGCACCTACAGGAATGAGCAAGAGTCCTCAGGACAGGTGAGCCTGTCACAGCTCTCCCCCTGCCCTCCAGTGCCTGAGCCTGCCATCCAGGGACCTGGAAATACCCAGTCCATTCTACCACCATTGACCACCAGAGCATTTTTCCTGGGGCCTGAGATTGAACCCATCAAACCAGCCACTGCTTCTACAGCAGGTATCCACCTACATGCACCACCTGTGGACCTGGGAACTGGCTTGCCCATACCTTGCAGCCACTGGCAACATTAGTACAAACCACTTGGGACCAAGAGCTTAGTCTCACCACTACTTCTACCATCATCAATACCAGATCCACTGTCCAGGGCCAAAGAACCCACCAACCTTCCCAGTCCACCACTGCCACTACTGGCATCTGAGAAAATTGCCTAGAGGCCCAAGAATTAATCTCTCTGGACCTGCTATTACAAGTGGTGGTGTACATTGCTATGGGGTCCAAAAACATGGATAGAGAAAACATATAGATCAGAAAGAGAAAGGACTCAAATGTTACCAGTAACTAAAAGAACCAAACCACCACAATGATAATAAGAGAAATAGAAAGAAACAAATAATATGTAAAACAATCAGAAAACAGTTAACAATGTGATAGGAACAAAGACTCACATCAGAATAATAACCTTAACTATAAATGAATTAAAGTGTCCACTTAAAAGATATAGAATGGACTGAATGAATTTAAAAAATAATAATTTAGCCACATGCTGCTTACAAGAAATTTATCTTACCATAAAGACATTAAACACACTGAAAGCGAAGCAATGAAAAAAAGATATGTCATGGAAACAAAAACCAAAAGTGAGCAGAAGTAGCTACAATTTTATTATTAGACAAAACATACTTTAAATGAAAAACAGCAAAAAAAAAAAAAAAAAAGACAAGGAAATGTCGTGATGATAAAGGGGTCAATTCGGCAAGAGGATATCACAATTCTAAACATATATTCACCCAACACTGGAACACTCAGGTATAGAAATCAATTATTATTTGATACAAAAGGCAAGATAAACTCCAATAAAATAATAGTTGAGCAATTCAAGGCTCTGCTTTCAACATTTGCACTGAAAATCAACAAAGAAACATTAAATTCAAATTGTACATTAGACTAAATGAACCTAACAGACATTTACAGGATATTTTACTCAATAGCCAAAGAATATACATTTTCCTTATCAGCACCTGGAACATTCTCCTGGATAGATCATATGTTTTGACACAAAATGAGTCTCAACAAATTTTTCAAGTTAATTTTCCAAATTAAATAAATATCAAATATATTCTCAGACCACAATAGAATTATATTAGGAATCAATAACAAGGCAGCTTGGGAAATTGTACAAACACATATAAATTAAACAACACACTGCTGAATGACCATTGGGTCATTAAGAAATTAAGGAGTCTATTAAAAAAAATTCTTGAAGTAAATAAAAATTGAAACACAACATACAAAAATCTATAGAATACAGCAAAAAACAGTACTATGAGGAAAGTTTATAGCAATGAATGCCTACATCAAAAAAGTACAAAGATTCTAAATAAACAATCTAATAATGTCTTCAGAAACTAGAGAAGTAAGAAGAAACTATACTGAAAAATATTAAAATAAAAGTAATAATAAAGATAAGAAACAAATGAAATAAAAAAGTCATAACTGAAGCCACAAAAATACAAAAATATAAACAATCATACAACAAACTGGAAAACCTAGAGGAAATGAATAAACACCTGAACACACTCAACCTACCTAGATTAAATCAAGATGAAAACTTGAGCAGACCAATAACAAGTAATGAAATCGAAACAGTAATTTAAAAAATCTCCCAACAACAATAATAACAACAACAACAACAATAACAACAACAACAACAAATATCTCAGGACCAGATGGCTTTACTGCTGTATTCTCTCAAAATTACAAAATAAAAACAAACACCAATTTTCCTCAAATTATTCCAAAAATTGAAGAAGAAATTCTTCCTAACTCATCCTATGAGGCCAGTATTATCTCATATCAAACCAGGCAAAGATACAAAAACAACCAATAACCACAGGCCAATGTGGTTAGATGCAGAAATGTGGTTAGATGCAGAAATTTTCAACAAAATACTAGCTAACTGAATCCAATAGCACATAACAAAAAATAATGCACCATAATCAGCAAGATTTATCCCAGAGATGCAAAGATGTTTCAACTTATGTAAATCAATAAATATGATATGTAACAGAATGAAGGACAATAACCATATTATCATCTCAATAGATGTATAAAAAAGCACTGAATAAAATTCAACATCCGTTCAGTATAAGAACTCTCAATAAACTAAGCATTGACAGAATGTATTTCAACATTGAAAAGCCTGTATATTAAAAACCCACAGCTAACTTCATACTACATGGGAAAAAGACAAATGCCTTACCTCTAAATGCTGAAACAAGACAAGGATTCTCACTTTCAACATTCCTATTCAATTTAGTAAAGGAAGTCCTTTCCAGCCAATCAGGCAAGAGAAATAAAAGGCATTCAAACTGGAAAAGAGGAAGTTAGATCATCCCTCTTTGCAGATAATTTGATCTTCTATGTAGAAAAATCTAAAGATGTCAACAAAAATAGCTCCTAAATCTACTAAATGAGTTCAGTACCTTTGCAGGATACAACATCAACAGACAAAAGTCAGTAGTGGCTCTATACACCAACAATAAACTAACTGAGAAAAAAAATCACATGAAGAAAATGGAAGAATCACAAATTAACAGCCTAACAAGTCACCCAAGGAAGTTGGAAAACCAAGACCCCCAAAACCATAACTTCAGCAGAAGAATCCAGATCACCAAAATAAAAGCCCAAATCCAGGACATAGAAGACAAAAAGACAATACAAAAAAATCAATGAAACAAAAAGTTGGTTCTTTGAAAGGATAAACAAGATCGATGGTCCCCTAACTAGACTGACCAAGTAAAAGAGCGAAAAAGTCCAAATAAACACAATCAGAAACACAAAAGATGAGGTCACATCTGACCCTAAAGAAATACAAAAGATCATTTTAGACTACTATGTACACTTGTATGGAAACAAACTTGAAAACCTTAAGAAAATGGAGGACTTTCTGACATTCAACAACCTGCCTAGGATGAAACAAGAAGAAATAGAGACCCTAAATAGACCAATAACAATAAAAGAAATTGACTATGTCATAAGAAAACTGCCTACCAAAAAAAGTCCTGGACAAGATGACTTTCCAGAAGAATTCTACAAGAGATGCAAAAAAGAACTGATACCAATTCTACTGAAAGTATTCCAGGTGATTGAGAGAGAAGAAACTCTCACCAAATCATTTTATGAAGCTAACATCACATTGATACTCAAGCCAGGTAAAGACCCATCAAAGAAAGAGAACTACAGGCCAATATCTTTGATGATAGATGCTAAAATTCTCAACAAGATCCTAGCAAACCAGATTCAAAAACACATCTCAAAAATCATCCATCATGACCAAGTAGGCTTCATTCCTGGGATGCAAGTCTGGTTCAACACTTGTAAGACCACAAATGTAATTAAATACATCAACAGAAGTCCAAACAAAAACTGCATGATTATATCATTAGATGCAGAAAGAGCTTTTGATAAAATTCAACACCGTTTCTTGATAAAAACCCTTGAACATCTAGGTATACGTGGAACATACCTCAAAATAGTAAAAGGCATCTACAAGAAACCCCACAGCCCACATATTCCTAAACAGACAAAAATTGGAACCATCTCCCCTGAAAACTGGAACAAGATAAGGATGCCCACTCTCACTCCTCCTATTCAATATCGTTTTGGAAGTCCTGGCTAGAACAATCAGAAAAGAGAAGGTGATCAGGGGTGTCAGAACAGGAAAAGAGGAAGTCAAGTTATCTCTCTTTGTAGACGACATGATTGTATACCTTAAAAACCCAAGAGAATCTGTCAAAAACCTCCTTGCACTGATAAAGGACTTTGGCAAAATCTCAGCATACAAAATAAATATGCAAAAGACAATCACATTTCTTTACATCAATAATAAACAAACAGAAATCCAAATAAAACGCACAATTGCATTCACAATAGCCACACACAAAAAAAATGAAATACCTTGGCATCTTCCTAACCAGAGACGTGAAAGACCTTTACGATGAAAACTACAAAAACACTGCTCAAAGAAATCAAAGATGACACAAACAAGTGGAAAGATATCCCATGCTCATGGATTGGAAGAATCAACATTGTTAAGATGTCCATCTTAACTAAGACAATCTACAGATTTAACACAATATCCATCAAATTACCAGCAACATTCTTCTCAGATCTAGAAAAAACAATACAGGAATTCATATGAAAGCACAAATGACCCAGAATAGCCAGAACAATCCTCAGCAAAAAAAAAAAAAAGAAAAAAAGAACAAAGCAGGAAGTATCACACTACCAGACTTTAAACTTTGCTATAAAGCTGCAATAATCAAAACGGCCTGGTATTGGTACAAGAACAGGCATATAGACCAATGGAATAGAATTGAGATTCCAGAAGCAAAACCTCAATTTCTCAACCAACTCATCTTTGACAAAGCCTCCACCACCCATCACTGGGGAGAGGAGAACCTATTCAGTAAATGGTGCTGGGAAAACTGACTGACCACATGCAGAAGATTAAAACAGGACCCCTATCTATCCCCATGCACAAAAATTAACTCTAAATGGATCAGAGACCTAAATGTAAAACCTCAAACCATAAGAACCTTAGAAAATGCAGGACACACCCTTATGGAAGTTGGAACTGGCATCCAATTCCTAAGCAAAATTCAAAATGCATAGGCCATAAGAAATAGGATAGACAAGTGGGACTTCATTAAACTGACAAGCTTCTGCAAAGCCAAAGGAACCATCAAGAGAGTGGGGAGACAGCCCACAGACTGGGAAAAAATATTTGCCAACTCCATGTCTGACAAAGGCCTAATATCAAGGATCTATAAGGAACTCAAATGTGCTGAAAAGAAAAAAAAAAAAAACACCATTACAAAGTGGGCAAAAGATATGAATAGACACTTCTCAAAAGAAGACATATGAGCAGCCAACAGGTACATGAAAAAAATGTTCAGCCTCACTAGTCATCAAGGAGATGCAGATACCACCTAACTCCAGTCAGAATGGCCATCATCAATAACTCAAAAAATAACAGATGCTGGAAAGGATGTGATGAAAAGGGAACACTTCTACACTGTTGGTGGGAGTGTTAACTAGTACTGCCTCTGTGGAAATTAGTCTGGTGATTCCTAAAAGTTCTAAAAATCGACCTTCCATATGACCCCACAATCCCCCTACTGGAAATATACCCTGAAGAACTCAAATCACTCTATAAGAAAGATAACTGCACACGAATGTTTATTGCAGCATTATTCACAACAGCAAGATCATGGAACCAACCATGCTGTCTATCAAAAGAGGACTGGATTAAAAAATGTGGTACATATACACAATGGAATATTACACAGCCATAAAAAAGAACAAAATCATGAATTTTGCAGCAACCTGGGTGGAATTAGAGTTTATAATACCGAGTGATCTTTCACAAAAGCAAAGAACTGAGTATCACCTGCTCTCACTCATAAGTGGACCTTGAACAACTACTGTAATACTATAAGAAAAGAATTGACAGTGGTGGGAAACTATAGGGGGGCAGAGAGGGGCAGGGAGGTGGGATTAATGGTAGTCAATGTCTGTCTGGGAAAGGAGGGGGCACACCTCATCAACAAAGGTACCTGCAGAATGAATATTTGTATTCCTAACCCTTAATTGTACCCCACAATTTTAAAATAAAAAATATATATAATTTTAAAAAATCAAGAGGGAAAACCCATTTACAATAGACACCAAAAAGAAAATAAAATAGTTAGAAATTAATTTGACCAATGAGGTAAAAGACTGCTACAAGGACACTACAAAACACTGATGAAAGAAATTTGAGAGGAAACAAACAAATGGACAGACATCCCATGCGCATGTATCATAAAAATTTGTTTTGTTAAAATGACTATACTAACCAAAGCAATCTAAGTTCCAATGCAATCGCTTACAAAGTACTAATGTCATTGTCCACAGCAATAGAAAAAATTAATTATAAAACTCATATATAATGAAAAGAGAGGCTTAATAGCTAAATCAATCCTATGCAAAAAGAACAAAGCTGGAGGCATCATGTTAACTTACTTCAAAATCGATTACAAGACTATCATGAACAAAACAGTGTGGTATAGGTGTAAAAATAGACACATACACCAATGGAAGAGAACAGAAAGCCCAAATATAAATCCACATACTTATAGCCAACTTATTTTTGACAAAGCCACCAAGAACATACATTGAAGAAAAGGTAACATCATCAATAAATGGTGCCAAGAAAATTTGATATTCATAAGCAGAAGAAAATAACTATACCCCTATCTCTCAACACATACAAAAATCAACTCAAGATGTATTTAAGATTTAAATGTAATACCTTCAGCTATACAACTACTAAAAGAAAATGGGATAAACACTTCACGACATTGGCTTAGGTAAAAATTTTATGACTAAGACTTCAAAGAAATAGGGAACAAAAACAAAAATAGAAAAATAGAACCAAAACTAAAAATCTTCTGAACAGCACTGAAAACAATGAAGAGACAATTTGTTGACTGGGAGAAAATACTGCAGACAATTCATCCATCAAGGGACTAATAACAAGACTATACAAGAAACTCAAACAACTCAACAGCAAAAACTAATAGTAAAAATTCCATTAACAAATGGGCAAATGACACGAATAGACATTTCTTAAATAAAAGATAAACAAATGGGTAACAGGTTATAAGAAAATATGTTCAACATCACAAATCACCAGGGAAATTCAAATAAAAAACACAATGAAATATCATCTTATCCCAGTTGGAATGGCTATTAATAAGAAGACAAAAAATAGCAGATACAATTGAAGATGCAGAGAAAGTGGAACTTTAATACATTGTTCGTGGAAATGTAAATTAGTACAGCCATTATAAAAAACAGTGTGAAGTTTTGTCAAAAACTAAAAATAGAACTACCATATGATCCAGCAATCCCACTACTAGGTATATTTATCCAAAGGAAAACAAAGGAAAAGAAAGAATATCAAAAGGATACCTGCATTCCCACATTTGTGCAGCACTATTCATAGTAGCAAAGATATGAAATCAACCTAAGTGCTCATCATTGGACAAACAGATAAAGAAAATGTGGGATATAGACAGTGGAGTAGTATTCAGCCACAAAAAGAAACAAATGGGTGGAACTGTGGGTTATTGTGTTAAGTGAAATAAGCCAGACACAGAAAGACAAGTATTACCTGTTATCACTTTTATGTGGAAGCTTAAAAAGTTGATCGCATGGAGGCAGACAATAGAATGATAGATACCAGAAGCACAAAGGGTGGAAGATGGAATAGAGAGATTGGTTAATGCATATATATACAGTGAGATAGAAGTAATATGTTCTAATGTTTGATAGCAGAGTGGGGTGACTATATTTAGCAAGAATGTATTGCATATCTCAAAGTAGCTAGAACAGAGAATGTGAAATATTTCCAACATATAGAAATGATAAATACTTGAGATGATGGAAACCTCAAATATCTTGACTTAATCATTATCATTGCATAGTCTATGCAACAAAATATCATATGCATTCTATAAATATGTACAAATATTTGTAGGAATAAAAATAAATTAAAAATAATATTGAAGAAAAGTTGAAAAGACTATCATAATATGAATTGACAATTTATCATAAAACTACAGGATGGTATTGGTAGAAGCTTAGCTATATAGATCAATGGAACAAAACAGAAATCCCAGAAACAAACACATATAAATCTGTTGGGAGCCAGCCTTGGAGGCCCGCCTGATTGACAAGGTCCAGGTGCGCTGAGGACCCCTGGCCGCAAAGCGAGTTCGGGCAACTGAGGCCCTTCTGTTTTCCATCTTTGCTGTTGGTACAGCTGAAGAAATTCTGTGCAGTTGTGGAAGAAGAAAACGGCATATTTATGCAAAGTACTCACAGCTAACCTGAGAATGTCATGGTTCATTTTTCCATTTTCCCACTATGCCGCTTGGCCTTTTCTAACATATGCAAGAGTTAAACTCTGAAGCACATCAAGAATGCTTTCTTTCACTTGGTTATGTTACTAGATATTGCTTAAGTAATAAATGATATAAGTATATTCACTCCTTATTTGATTTAGAATTATGTAGTTAGTATTTAGACATAAGGTTTTTCAGAAGCACAAGTTTATAGTAAGTTCATTATGAATTCATTATAAGTTCTAACACTTGTATAGGAGTTATGTAGGTGATTTATAACACTGTTTTCACTGACTTAGGATAAAGATTATCTTTAAGGTTTTTACTTAATTCAATAGTTAAAACTCTAAGTTAACATTTATAAAGTGGGTTTTCACTGAACTCATAATATACTAATCAGACATTTTTAGGATAACTTAGCTAAAGACAGAAAGCAACCTTGGGGGCCTGGGAAACATTACTAAAAGCTTCTTTTGAGTTCTCTTTAGAAATAAGCACTGCAGGATAAGAGAAAAGTAACAGAGACACCTGGACAAGAAAGGCGATTACAAGCTCTGAAGGTCATAAAGCCCCAGAAGGAAAACTACTGCTACATGAAGAACTTTACACTTGGAAACTTTCTGGAGACAGTTCAAGGACTGTAATTTGGGACTTTGGACTAAAACTATTATCTTTGGCCTTATGAATAAGACTCATTGTCTGAATGTTTATAGGGTTCTTGGCTTGTTTATTGCTAAGACCACTAGATGGTGGTAACTTGTAGAGGATATGTACGTGAAGGAATTTTCTTTGTCTTGCTCCTTTATGAATGGTATAAAAGCTCTGTGTTAACTAACATTAAATTGTCATCTGTTCAGGAAGCAGGTGTCCGGGTATAATGTTTTCATCCTTTGCCTATCCGTCTCTCCTTCAGGAAATCTCACGACCCTTGTGGGGCTGGACCCCTTCATAAATCTAGTCAACTTATCTTTTAACAAATGAACAAAGGTAATACAATGGAGCAAACATAGTCTTTTCAACAAATTGTGCTGGGATAAATGGATGTCCGCATGCAACAACAACAACAATAGAATGAATTTAGACACAGATCTTATACCTTTCAGAAAAATGAACTCATAATGAATCATAGATATAATGTGAAATGCAAAAGTATAAAACTCCTAGAAGTTTTTTAAAAAAAGATAACATTGGATATGGTGAAGACTTTTAGTACAATATCAAAAGCATGCTCCATGAAAAAAGTAATTGATAAGCTAGACTTTATTGAAATTAAAACCATAATGAAGGGCAAAATTACAGACTTTGCAGCAATGTGGATGTATTTAGAATCCATCATACTCAGTGATTTATTGCAGAGACAAAGAACTGAATACCATGTATTCTCACTTATAAGTGAGTCCTGAACATTTATCACAATACTAGAAGAAAGGGATCGGCAGTAGCAAGACACTGCTAGGGGAGGGACAGAGGGGTAGGCACATAACCTCACTAAGGATATCAGATCCTAAACCAGGTGAAGTGAGGTCCTGATTGAGGGCCCTACTTCACCTGCTTGTAAACGACTCATGCAACTAATCCTGATTTGTACCCCACATCTTTATAATAAAATAAAGCAAACAAATAAATAAACAAATGTTACAAAAAGAAATTAATACCTTCTTCTCTGTTAAAGACATTGTTAAGAGAATAAGACAGCCAAAGACTGAGGAAATGTATTTGCAATAAACATGTCTGATAAACAACTGTTACCTAAATAGGCAAAGAACTCTTAAATCTCAATAACACAGAAGTAGTCCAATTGAAAAACTGTCCAAAAAGCAAAACAGCAACTTGCCAAAAAGATATATAGATGGCAAATAAACCTATTAAAAGATTTTCCATACCATATGTTTTCAGGGAAATGCAAATTAAAGCAACAATGAGATACCACTACATAGCTATTAGAGTAGCAAAAATTCAGAACACTGATAACATCAAATGCTGACAAGGGTGTAGAACAAAAGGAGCTCTCAGTTGTTGCTGGAATGCAAAATGGTATAGCCACTTTGAAAGACAGTTTGGCAGTTTCCTACAAAACTAAACATATTCTTACTGTATGATCCAGTAATATTGTTCCTTGATATTACTGAAAGAAGTTTTAAAATGTATGCTTATGTAAAAACCTGTACATGAATGCTTATAAGCAGTTTTATTTGCAATTGTCAAAACTGGGAAGCAACCATGATGTCCTTCACTAGCTGAATGGATAAATAAACTGTGATGAATTTGTACAATGGAATATTATTCAATAGTAAGCCATGAAAATACATAGAAAAATTCTAACTGCATATAACTAAATGAAACAATCCAACCTGAGAAGGTTACATACTGTATGATTCCATGATGTTTTGGAAAAAACAAAATTATGAAGGCAATAAAAAGATCACTGGTTGACAGGGTTTGGGATATGGATGGAATGAATACACAGAGCACATAGGATTGATTCTTAAGATAGTGAAACACCTCTGTATGATACTATAAATGATGGATGCTTATCATAATATATTCGTCTGACTCATAAAATGTATAACACCAAGTGTGAGCCCTAAGGTAAACTATGAATTTAAGGCAATATATATGTCAGTACAGATTATAATAAGTGTACCACTCTACAGGGGATGTTGATAATTGGGGAGTCTATGCATGTGTGGGACAAGGGGTATATGAGAAATCTTTGTAACTATCAATTTTGTTGTGAACCTAAAACTGCTCTTAAAAGTAAAGTTTTTAAAAAAATATAAACAAAGTGATTGAAAAGTTTTAAAAAAGTAACAAGTTGAAAAAATATGCAAAACCTTCCTAAATGCTTTTAAGATGAGACAAAGTTTGAGATGTAAGAACCACTGATCTATTCCTGATCTTCTAGTTCCATAAAAAGAGGTTTTGTTTATTTTTTCTTTTCTAGTCTTTGGAGCCATTTTGTATAAATGGAATATCTGTTCTTTTAATATTTGGTCTTGTCTCATGGCAACCTGGAAGGACTTAGAGTCTATAATACTGAGCAATCTATCACAGAAACAAAGAACTGAGTATCACCATTTCTCACTCATAAGCGGACCTTGAACAATTACTGTAATACTATAAGAAAAAGATTGGCAGTCGTGGAAAATTGTTGAGGGGTATGTGGGATTGGAAGTGGTGACAATCTGCCCGTGGAGGAGGGGAACACCTCATCAACAAAGGTACCAGCATAATAACATTTGTATACCAAATGCTGATTTGTACCTCACACTAACCCTGAATTGTACCCCAAATATATATGTGTGTGTGTGGTGTGTGTGTGTGTGTGTGTGTGTGTGTGTGTGTGTGTGTGTATTTGGTGCCTATAAGATCATTTGGAAGTACAAATCCTCGCCTTCAAAAATAATCCTGTAATTACATCCTTATGGGCCTGTATCAGGTTTTCTTTGGAATACATGTGCAGAGCATAGATTCTGGAACACAAGAAAATTGTACACTTAATGTGACTAGGTTCTGCCTATGTACTTTTTGAAATGGTCACTTCAACCTACATCTCACCAGCCAGGCATAAGAGCAATAAATGTTCCTACCAACCCTTGCCAGTAAAGACCTTTCAAAATCATACTGCTTTAATAGAGTTACATGTCTATTGATTTTATTTGCATTTCCTAGACTACCAATAAAATTGAGCCTTTCCTAACATGCCCGTTAGTCTGATAAATTCTTGTTTTATACATGTCTTTTTTCTTTGGAGTGACTGTCATTTTTGTGGTTGTTGTTGATTTGAAGATTGTATATTGCACTGCACCTTCTAAATATTAATTCTACATTTATGTTGATGTTTCAATTGTACTCATATTTTCTCATTTCAACATCTGTTTGTATCTTCGACTGTATTCCACCACTTTTTATTTCTTTATTTTAAAGATGGGGGTATAAGCCAGGCTCGGTGGCTCAGCCTGTAATCCTGCGCCTTTGGGAGGCTGAGGTGAGTGGATTGCCTGAGCCCATGGGTTCGAGACCCGCCTGGGCAGCGAGACCTCATCTCTACAATAAGTCAAAAAAAAAAATCAGCCGGGCGTGGTAGCGCATGCCTGTAATTCCGGCTACTCGGAAGGCTGAGGCGGAAGGATCGCTGGAGCCCAGCAGGCGAGGCTGCAGTGGCCGGGAGCGGCCACTGCACTCCAGTCTGGGCGATCGAGTGAGACTCCAACTCAAAAAAAATTAAATAAATAAATAAAATAAAGATGGGGGTACAATTAAGTGTTAGGTATACAAATGTTCATTATGCAGGTACCCTTGTTGATGAGGTAAGCCCCTCCCTCCCCTGGCAGTTTCCCTCAACTGCCAATCCTGCCCGCCCTCCCCTGGCAGTTTCCCACTACTGCCAGTCCCTTTCTTATAGTATTATGATAATTGTTCAAGGTCTGCATATGAGTGAGAACATATGGTATTCTGTTCTTTGTTTCTGTGATGGATCACTGAGTATGATAGACTATAAATCCATCCAAGTTGCTGCGAAATCCATATGTTTGCCTTTCTTTATGGCTGCATAATAGTCCATTGTGTATATATACCACATTTATTTAAAAATCAGGATTTATTGAGAGGACAGAAAAGTTCCCACAGCGGAGGGAACTCAAACGGGTTGCCCTATACCACATTTTTAAAATCCAGTTCAGTTTCAATGAGCAGCATGGTTGGTTCCATGTTTTTGCTTTTGTGACTAGAACTGCAACAAACATGCGTGTGCAGGTATCTTTTTGGTAAGATGACTTGAGTTCCTTTGGGTATACTCCCAATAGGTGAATTGCTGGGTCATATGGAAGGTCAGTTTCTAGTTCTTTCAGAAATAGCCATACTGTCTTCCAAAGTGGTTGAACTAGTTTGCATTCCCACCAGCAGTGTAGAAGTGTTACTTTTTTTCCACATCCTCTCCACATCTGTTTTTGTTTGTTTTATTAGTGATGGCTATACATACTGGGGTTAGGTGGTATCTCAATGTGGTTTTATTTGCATTTCTCTGATGATGAGTGAGGTTGAGCACTTTTTCATGTGTCTGTTGGCTGCCCATATATCTTCTTTTGAGAAGTATCTATTCATGTATTTTAACCACTTTTTAGTGGGGCTGTTTTTTTCCTTTCAGCACATTTGAGTTCCCTATAGATCCTAGATATAGGCCTTTGTCAGATATATAGTTGAAAAATATTTTTTCCCCATTCTGTGGGCTGTCTCCCTACTCCCTTGATAGTTTCTTTTTCTTTTCAGAAGCTTGTCAGTTTGAAGAGGTCCCACTTGTCTATCTTATCTCTTATGTTATGGGCAGCTGGGATTTTGATCAGAAATTGGTTGCCAGGTCCAATTTCCATAAGAGTGTCTGCTGCATTTTCTAAGATTCTTATAGTTTGAGGTTTTACATGTAGGTCTTTGATTCATTTAGAATTAATTTCTGTGTATGGTGATAGGTGGCGGTCCTGTTTCAATCTTCTGCACGTGATCAGCCAGTCTTCTCAGCATCATTTACTGAATAGGTTCTCCTCTCATCAGTGGTTGTTGTTGGAGGCTTTGTGAAAGGTGAGTTGGTTGAGAAATTAAGGCTTGGCTTCTGGAATCTTTATCCTGTTCCATTGATCTATATGCCTGTTCTTGTATCAATACCAGGCTGTTTTTATTACTGTTGCCTTACAATTAAAATTGAAGTCTGGAAGTGTGATACCTCCTGCTTTGTTTCCTTTTTTAAAAAGAATAATCAAAACAGACTAGTATTGGTACCAGCAGTGTAAAAGCATTCCTTTTTCTCCCCATTCTCACCAGCATCTTTTGTTGTTTGTTTTATTAATATGGCCATTCTTACTGGGGTTAGATGGTATCTCAATGTGGTTTTGATTTGCATTTCTCTGATGATGAGTGAGACTGAGCACTTTTTCATGTGTCTGTTAACTGCCCATATATCTTCTTTTGAGAAGTGCCTATGCATGTATTTTGCCCACTTTTTAATGGGGCTGTTTTTTTCCTTTCAGCACGTTTGTTAGGTCTTTGTCAGATATAGAGTTGGCAAATATTTTTTCCCATTCTGTGGGCTGTCTCCCTGCTCTCTTGATAATTTCTGTTGCTTTGCAGAAGCTCACCAGTTTGATGACTGCCAAACCCTTGGCAGTCATCTTATTTCTTACCGTATGGGCTCTTAGGGTTCTGATGAGGAATTGGTTGCCAGTTCTAATTTCCATAAGGATGTCTCCTGCCTTTTCTAAGATTCTTATAGTTTGAGGTTTTATGTTTAGGTCATTGATCCTTTTAGAGTTAATTTTTGTGTATGGTGAGAGGTAAGGGTCCTGTTTCAATTTTCTGCATGTGATCAGTCAGTTTTCCCAGCACCATTTACTGAATAGATTCTCTTCTCCCCAGTGGTGACTGTTGGAGGCTTTGTCAAAGATGAGTTGGTTGAGAAATTGAGACTTTGCTTCTGGAATCTCTATCCTGTTTCACTGGTCTATATGCCTATTCTTGTACCAATACTAGTCTGTTTTGATTATTGTAGTCTTGTAGTAAAGTTTGAAATCTGGAAGTGTGATATCTCCTGCTTTAGTTCTTTTGCTAAGGATTGTTTTGGTTATTCAAGGCCATTTATGTTCCCATATGAATTTCTGTATTGTCATTTTCAGGTCTGAGAAGAATGATATTGGTAATTTAATGGGTATTGTGTTGAATCTGTAGATTGCCTTTGGTAGGATGGACATCTCAACAATGTTGATTCTTCCTATCCATGAGCATGGAATATTTTTCCATTTGTTTGTTTCTTCTTGGATTTCTTTGAGTAGTGTTTTGTGGTTCTCATTGTAAAGGTCTTTCACTTCTCTGGTTAGGAAGATGCAGAGATATTCTTTTGCCGTTGTTGTTGAGGCTATTGTGGATGGAATTGTGCTTTTTATTTGGTTCTCCACCTGCTTGCTCTTTCCACCACTTTTTAACAGAAAATCTGACTTTAATCAAAGCCATCAATCATCAATCTTTTTGCCTATGGTTTGTGCTTTCAGAATATTATTTAAGTTCTTTAGTACCAATCAGTTGGCTGCCTTTTCACTTTGCTGACTGCTTTCTTTGCTGTGGAAACATTGTAGTTTAATGTAGTCCCTCTTATTTTTGCTTTTGGTTCCTATACTTTTGTGAGATGTCAAAATAATAATTACTAAAAGCAATGCCAAGTAACTTTTCTCCTGTGTTCTCTTTGAAGAATTTTACAGTTTCAGATCTTATGTTTCAGTTCCTAATTCATTTTGAGTTGATTTTTATGTGTGATATAAGATAAGAGTACAGTTTCTTTCTTTCCTTCTCTCTTTCTTTCTTTTCATGTAGGTATTTAATTTTTCAACATCATTTATTAAAGAGACTATTTATTCCCATTGTGTCTTCTTGGAAGACTTGTAGAAAAATAAAAAATTAGTTTGCTGCATATACTTGTATTTGTTTCTCTCTTCTCTATTGTTCCATTAGTTTATGTATTTTTTTTGCCAATACAACTGTCTTAAGTATTATTGCTTTGTTATATAATTTGAGACCAGAAAGTGTGATGTTTCCCACTTTTTTCCTCAAGATTTGTGTGTGTGTGTGTGTGTGTGTGCTTTACTATTTGACATCTTTTGCAATTCCATATAAGTTTTAGAATTATTTATTCTATTTGTATGACAATGCCATTGGAATTTTGATAGAAATTACATTGAACCTGTATATTACTTTGGGTTGTATAGATATTTTAACAATATTGACTCTTCCAATCCACAAACACAATATAGCCTTCCATTTATTTGTGTCTTAAGTTTCTTTCATGAATGTATTCTAGTTTCAGTCTATAGTCTTTTTATCTCTTTAGTTAAATTAATTACTATTTTATTCTTTTTGATGCTATCATATATGGGATTGTTTTCTTGATTTATTTTGAAAAGGGAGAAAATATTTGCAAATTATTAATCAGATAAGGGCTTAACATCCAAAATATATAAGGAACTCATACAACTCTGTTGGGAGCTGCAACTCCTAACAGAAGGCAAAGTAAGGGTTACCTGAAAATGGGAAAAACGCTGGCTGGGAGCAAGGCCCCAGCTAAAGCGGCCGTGCCGGAGGCAAAGCCCCACAGATCCCATTGATGGGCCCCTTTGATCTTTAGGAGTGTGTGCATAAGACAGAAAGTACCCCTTTCTGATGAAGCATTAACTAATATGTGAGGATGATGTATTGGTGAAACTGAAGCTTGAGACATGAATAAGGAAAATTAGTTATAGATGTAAATGCCAATATATTGCTGCTAAGTTACATGTAAGAATTGTTAGAAATATGATATAAAAGGGGTAAGGGTTGAAAGGTTACAGTTAATAATTTTTAACAAAAGTTGTTTCGTTCCTGTCTGTTGGTTTTAACATAATGGAAACAAAAAAAGAATAGGGAGAAACAAATAAATCATTGTAAAATGTTTAATTGTAAAAGAAAACATAATCTAAGCATTTGAGGGCACATATGTGAGGGGGTTGGGGGACTGAAAATGCCCTATATAAGCATGTGAAAATTGAATAAACTTTGGAAGAGTCCCGAACTCGACCCAGGGAGTTGACATGTCTTCTTCCTTCGCCGCGTCTGATTCTCTCGCCTCAGGCCCTAACCCTTGTGTTGGAGCTGGTCTCTAACACAACTCAATGTCCAAAAAACAAATAAACTGATTTAAAAATTGTAAAATATTTGAATAGACATTTCTCCAAAGAAGACATAAAAATAGTTGATAGGTATATAGGAAAGTGCTCACCATCACTTATCATCAGAGGAATGCAAGTAAAAGTCATAATGAAATATCATCTCACGTTAGAATGGCTATCATCAAAAAGACAAGGGATTAAACATAAGGGAAATGTTGGTTAAGTGTAGACTGGTGTAGTCACTGTGGAAAATGATATGGACATTCCTAAAGAAATTAAAAGAACTACCACATTACCCAGCAAACCCTCTCCTGGGTATATATCCAAAGGAAATGAAATCACCACCGTGTAAAAGATGTCTCCCATGTTCACTGCAGCATTATTGATGATACACAGGATATGAAGCATCCTAAGTGTCTGTTAAAAAAGAAATACTGCCATTTGTGACAATGTGGATGGACCTAGAGAAGCCTATGCTAAGAGAAATAAGCTAGATAGAGAAGGGGAAAAAAAGTATGGCACAATCTCACTTATATGTGGAATCTTTAGGAAAACTTGAATTCATAGAAACAGAAAGTAGAAACAGAGAATAGAACAATGATTACTGGGGGTGGAGAGTGGGAATGAAACGAGGGAAATGTGGGTCAAAGGGCACAAAGTTACTGTTATGTAGGATAAGTCTAGATATTTAATGGAATTGCATGAGAACTCTGGAAAGTTGCTAAAAGAGTAGATTTTAGGCACTTTTACCACACACAGAAAAGGTAACTATGTGAATAGTGAATATATTAATTTGCTTTACTGAGGTAATTGCACACACACACACACACACACACACATTCATACATATAACAGCATATTGCACAGCTTAAATAAATGCAATTTTTAGAAATTTATTTTTGCTTCAAGGTCATGAGAAAGTTTGTTTATGCCCTATACATAAGGTATACATTCCCCTCAACCCTATCCAAGCTGATTTTGAAATAAATCTAAGATATCATATTATGAAATCTACAAATATTTCAGTATATACCTCCAAAATCAAAGGATCCTAAAAATAAATCCAAAATGTCATTAGTAAGCCTAAAAAATAAGAATCATTCATCAAATGAAGCAGCTTGTCTTTGGGTAGGAACGATTAAGAAGTTTAGACATATACTGAGAGTTACAACACAAGATTCAATGTGGTAATGGCTTAAGAAAAGTACAAAGGAGCTATGGGAGTTCAGGGAAAGGGGAGATGATTTTCAGCACTAAAGAACAACTCACCCAGGGGAAAGGATCAACATTTAAGAAATGTTACAAGTGTTTGTTTTTGGCTTTTCTCAGAAAAGTTGTTCTGAAACAGTACACAGGAGGAAGTTCTTTTCTATAGAGAACACTTGTGGATTTTGTGTTCTTTCCCTTTTCCCTAGTAAGCAGGAAATAACGAGAAGAAGGATTCAGTAGAAGTAAAGAAGTTGTACCCTCCCATATTAGACAAATTTTGAACATTTAAAGATTCTGAATTCCACATTAGAATTCTCATTTTCCTAATCAAATGTATTCTATTTTTCCAAATTTTTATCTTTAGCCATTGAGAGTATCTTTCAATTGCTTACTGGGCCAAGGCTCTTCAGAAGTATGCATTACTAAAATGTACCAAATGTTTGTCAATGCCTTTGGACATCTCTAGTACTTATAAAGATTCCATTCTGTCCTAGAACTAAAATGTGATACCTTGAGATAGGTAAAAGAATATTTTGATACAAGTTTTGCCTTTTAGGAACTCAAGTTCTCTGTAGTTAAAAAAATATGTAACCTATTCCAGCTAATAATGACAATTCTGGATTATAACCTATAGAATGTGAGGATTCATGAGCCATGCTGACATAAGTAAATAAGTGAAACATACTGACATCATATGTCCTCATCACAATACACTAAGAAGGGTACAACACCATTTCTGTTGCATTCCTGCACAAAACACACAACCTCAAACAGGGAAAGCAAAAATGCTTATCAGTATTCCTCAAAAGTATCAAAGCCATGAAAGATAAGGAAAGATTAAGGAACTTTCACAGATTGGAGGAGACCAAGAAGTCATGACAATTCAATGTAACATGGGATCCTGAATAAGATCCTGAAAGAAAAAGAACACCAGGGAGAAATTAAATAAATCTGAAAAATATCTGTAGATTAGTTATGTTATTGTACCAATATTAATTTTCTGGTTTTGATAATTTTACTTTGTTTGCGTAAAATATTAACATTAGAGAAAGCCAAATGAGTACTTGAGTATTTTTTGGGTTACTTTGCAAATTTTCTTTTAAATTTTATTTCAAAATAAAAAGTTAAACATTAAAAAAACTGTTCCAATAATATATAAGTATACAGTGGCTTGGGTGAATCCTGCTTACAAACCTCTCACTCTTTGCTAGGCTATACTGGACCAGATTGGGAGAGAGAAGATTTGCTTATGCAGAGAAAGGCCTTTTTTTTTTTTTTTTTTTTGAGATCTCAAAGTCTTTCTCACTACATTCTTGTAGCTCTCAGGATAAGCAATAGAAAAAATATGGATGTTTCTTTTATGCTCCATGGATGACTTAAAGCACCTCGAATATCTCTTGGAGCAGTTTTTATTTGTTCTCAAATAGTAGGAGAAAATGAGCTGGTTTTAGATATAACTAGTGGACTAGAAAAGCCTTGTAAGTTATATGAGGACTTCTCCTTCTGGTTCCTTATGCTTATGTTGGGCATTTTCCCCTTATTCTTCCCTCTGTCCATGCCCTACCCTTAACAAAGACTCTACTCTCTAAGTAGAAGTAAAGTAAATAACAGTTATAAAAATCCCATCGGAAATGTGCATGTGTGTGTATGCATGTGTATGTAGTTTAAGAAAGTCTCATAGCACCAATCTCCAGACTTCTATCTATTCATCAATAGAACAGCAGGCTGGCCCTCAGCAAAACAGCAGACAGGTAAATTTGTACTTGCTGCTGTAGTCTCTCTTCCTGCCCCCTTTCTCTTTAAATGGCAACTCTCTTATCTGCCTTTCCATTTTATGTAACTAGCTTACCCCCTGCTAAAACCGAACATTCAATAACACTAATTATACTGACAGAGGGTCTGTCACAGTAATATAACCATTCATTTCCATCCATGGATAGTATGGATTTTTTAAGGACTTGGGAAATCATATATCCTGTCAAAATACTAAGTCTTACACCGACCCTACAAAGCAGGAAATGCTCCTGGACAATCAATACCTTGGGGGCAGGGACAGCGATTTTAGGTCTGTTGCCCTGGAACAAGACTTATGACTTTGAAAGTCTCACTCTGAATCTCTCACAGACATGGTGGGGTCTGGAAGACAAATTGATCTGCTTCTGTGAAAAGTCAAATTTAGATATGAAAATGTCCAAAGAAAGCTCTTTTGGTATGAATCCAACTGCTTCCAGGCTTGCTCTACTATTCCTGTCTTCAGAGATGGCAGATATGGAAACAGCATCAGGAGATCCCCTTATCTTGTTAAAGAAAAGGATGTTTGAGGAGAAAGACTGAGATGGACATAGGCATACTTTTTAAAAAATAGTTTAATTTTTAGCATGGGCTTTGACCTCCTAACTTTTTTTCCCCTATGCCACCATTGTTATTAATACTATACTGTAACAAATCTATAGCCCTTATTCAAATTTCACCAGTTTTTCCCACTAATATCCTTTTTCTGTTCCAGGATCCTACCATGAATATAGTTACTATGTCTCCTTGGGTCTCTTCTAATCTCCAGATCTATTGGGCTCTTTCTTTATTCCACTGTGGGATAAATGCAGAACATATGGTCCTTTCCCCCTATCTTGCTGATGACGGTTCCCTGATCAGGAGGTTAGGCCCTGGTCCAAGGCCATCTGTGCTTGGTCAAGTACTGGTTTAACTTTTAGCATGGGCACACCCATGCACACATGCATATGCACACCCAAGTACTCAAGGCAGTTACTAAAAGAGCAAACATCCTTGGTTCTGCTCCTTTGCATCTAATGCTATTATTTGCCAAGGAACTATCCAGAAGACAAATGTAACATACAGATTGTAAGGGTGGAATGACCAAATGTAGGAGTGGGATGTAGGGTAAATGCAGGTCATATTTGTTGTTACCCCTTCTCTGCTGATGATTGTTCTTCGATTAGAAGTGTGGCCCCTGGTCAAGGCCGTCTGTGCCCAGTCAAGATGTTTTTGGAGTTACGCACACATGTGTATTCAAGGCACATGCTAAAGGTTCCTGCTTCTCTGCACATCATGCTATTGTTTGTGTCTCACTCCTTCTCCCTGCTTAGGGAATTCATGCTATTGTTTGTGATTTGCTCCTCCTTGCTGGGGTATATAACCTCTCCTAATGTCTACTGGGGAATGAAGAGCTTTGTATTGCCTGGCTACTATTGGTCCCTCCTGTAAGTATCAATAAACCCATGTCTTTTACCAACCTGCCCTCTAAGTGATTTCTTCAGAATAGGTAAAACATCTCCTTGTCTGATTTAGGGCTCCTGTGAATACCACCACCAGGATGGCAATTTGCACTTTAGATTAAGCTGAATTTCATTGTCTTAGCCTGGCTGGTGCCAGTATGGACTAGTTCAAGAATTTGGCATACTGCAGGTATACATGGGTTTGTAATGCTGGACCGCATTGCTTCTCACACGTATTCACCTAGTTTGCCTAATAGGTGAACTCAAATATCAAGGAAGTCTAGGTATATCAACTTATAAGCATGGATACTTTTGAAGTCACATGCTTTAATTTTTAAATTTTTAGGAATTTTATATTTCACTAAATAAATTATGCACATTTATCTTAATTCAGAAAGAATATTCCCTCAACCTCTGTAACAAAATTAACAAGCCAGAAAGATATACCATGTTTATTTCATGACTTAAAGTATTCATTGATGTACTCCTGTATACTTTAATCTGAGAAGCTCTAATAGTGTTGTTTTACTGTTTCAAATGTATCACACTGGATTACACAACCCATCGTGACAAAGTGCTGGGATCTGGTCACCACATACCACACTGTTACTATTAGTAAATGCTTTTCAAGTTACAAACAACTGACTTTCAAACAAACCTTTGGCCCACAATCGGTTTATAAGTTGGAGACCGGTTGTACTAATACAACATCCTTGTCATGGGGTTTTTAAAAATTATTGCAACAAATGGTCCTTTTAATTGTTATGAAAACCCACTACTTCTGCAAGTTATGTGTTGTTTTTTTCTCTAGATATCAAATTGCCTTCAAGCAAAACTTCTCAATATGGATATTTATTTGGGAAAATAGTCTAAAAACAACAAAGGGAAAATAATTGAGAAAGCAAGATTGAACAGAAGTCACTTACAAGCAAGGGCCTTTGATTTTGCACTTTGTCCTTCAGCTTCTGAATTCAATTTTCCTACTCAATTATCTGCTGTTCAAATGCTACAGTTATTTTGTCACTTGGAAATAGATGGTGGATTACAGCTTTGAAAGTGACAAAGTTGGTGAAAACTTCACAGGAAGTCAACTTCTTTTAGTCCTTTATCAAGGTCCTTTTGTATTTTCAGTTATCAAAGGCACTCGCAGGTGAAATCCCTGAGGTTAGTTAGTGCTACAAAGAGTGTGCTCTGGAAAAGTTTTTCCTCCTAGAAGGCAGTTTTTCCTAAAGGGGGAATGGTAGCGACATTGTATAAATAATCCTAGAGGTCACTGGAGTTGAATTTTGAATCTTCCAACCCCAGTTAAATTTGAGCCATTGCTGATTGCAGCTACAGGAAACCTCCCTCAGGTAGGTTTCTCCTCACAAGATTTTTTTCTAGTCCTGCTGCTTCCCCCTCTTCAGCTATCATGCTTGAAGGAGAGCAACACCATTTATGTAGCAGTCTGTTCCATGTTTCTTCCTAGATGGAGATAATTGCAGATGGGAAACCCACCGCTGGAAAAGACTGCCTGCGGTCAGCACCTCACAAATGGGAATTTAAAAGGTGAAATGTGTAGATCATAATGCTCTGCAAAACTGACTTCCTGAGTAATTTTCAGTGATTTTAAGATGAAATCTGTCTCTCTTCACTTATGATTTGAAATAATAGAGTGTCATAAAGGAGCCTTAACAGCTATCATATTTAAAAAGACCTACCTGAGTGCATGATTCAGTCGAAATAGAAGTACATTAAACTCCATGCCACTCATAAAATCCCTATTCTGTGAGAGTTTATTATTTATTTTAGGGGGTCTGCAAATTACAGCCTTCAAACTAAATCTGGCTCACCTCCTGTTTTTTTTTTTAAATCTCTTTTTTTCAGTCTACCAGTTCAAGATATTTTTTATGTTTTTAAATAGTTGGGGAAATGACAAAAAAGATAGTATTTTGTGACATGTGAAGATTATTTGAAATTCACATTTCAGGATTGTGGTTTTATTGGAACATAGCCCATACTCATTTTGAGCAATGACTCAAACTTAAATGAGGTTGGACGATTCAAAATTCAACTCCAGTGACCTCTAGGATTATTTATATTATGGTTCCTTTTGTCTTACAACTGCAGAGTTAAGTAGTTGCAACAGAGAACATGTATGGTCTGCAAAGCTTATAATATTTACTATGTGGCATTCTATGGAAAAAAATTTGCCAATCCCTGTTTCATGTCCACTGATAATTCACTTTTTCCAGTAATGTGCAGCATTGAGGTAGGGCATGTGTGGGACAGGGGACAAATGTTATAGGGGAGGAGGCCAGACAATCCCGAAGAAGCATGAAGGCATCAGAAGACACAAGTACCAACATCACAGGTTGTCTCAGCTAGATAATGTGCTTTTATTTTATCTGAAGAATTTCATGCACAAAGAGCATATTTTTAATAGCAGTGACTAGGATCCTGTGAAAGTTGGACAAATTAGGACACAGGTAGCAAGGAGAGAATAGTTGTGGCTATACCAAAGGTATGCCTTTTGTTCTATAGGTATGTACCATACCATAGGTATGTTGTACCATAGGTATGTTTTGTTCTTTTGTTTTGACTCTTGTTCTTTGCCTCACTCTCTTTAGTGGTTCCATGCAAGATAAGAAGAGAAGGAGAAGGACAAAAGGGGAAGAGGGAGTTGGATGGGGGTGGGGAAGAAGAGGATGGGGCTGGGAGAAGGAAGAAGAGAGAAAAAGAATTTTGAAAGAAAGCAGAGTACTGGGGTCAAAGAGCAGAAGACAAAGCAAAAACCAAAGTGGGAAAGATGGAGCAAAAGAGATTATGGAGTAATGAGTAGGGCTATGCACAAAGAGTTCTGAGTCATAGAGGGGTGCCATTATCTATTCCTAACACAAATTAAGCTTTCTAAAAGGAGGCCATAGAGGTTTTATTAATGGATTGATTGACAAATGATTGATTGGAACGAAGATCAAAAGAATAAAGATGGGGGACATAGAAAGGAAATAGAAGGAAAACGTGGCATCAAAAATTAATTTTAGTGAGGAACAAGATGGCGATGGCATAGGTGGACTTGTGAGATTCTCCGAACGTGAGTTTCCAAAAAGACTTTTACTTTTCTTCCTCCATCCCCCAGCCCACCACCAGCCATGCTGGTCTGAGGCCCGGGGACATTCGGTCCCACGCAGGGCCGGATATTGCAGCCCCCTGCAGCTGCTGTTCCACCACATGTGTGGGAGTTTCGGGTCCCAGCTCCCTCCCTGGCTACATCGTCTCCCGCCTGGCACCCAGCACCAAGCTGACAGTCACACAGGGAGGTTCTGGGCGCCCACCCCTCAGAGACACTGGTCCCATTCCTGGCTGAAGTACCCTGTGGGGGGCCGAGGGCCACTCTTGCTGCTCACCGCCTGCCCTTTGGAGCTCTGGAGCTCTGGGCCCACCCTGGCTGAGGCACTCAGCGTGTGACTCCAAGCGGGGGGACCCAGACAAGTGGAGAGAAATGGATCTGCAAAAACTGCCTCAGCCATTCTCTAGGCAGAGACTTCCATTGCCCTGCCTACCTATCAACAAACCCTACCTCAGTTCATGCCCCACCCCTATGCTGAATCAGACAAATGCAACCCCCAGGCATCCAACTAAAAAAAACAAACAAACCCAAACTGTGAGTAAATCTAAATGCCTGCAACGAAAAACAAAGGGGAGAGGCCAGAGATCAGAGCTGAAGTGACTTTAGTCTGATCACTTATTTTGACTTATGATTTTATCATTTTGACTGTTTGTTTTGATCACTTGATGTTTGCTTTCTGACTTACACTGTTTCTTGATTTTATAGGTCTGTCTCTGTGTACCTATCAGTATTCTTTAGGGAATCTTTCTTATATATCTTTTTTCACTTCTTTCCGGCCTGTGTCTCTTTCTCACCTGATAGTTGGTATGTATGTCTGTTTTCCCTCTTGCTCTTCTCTCTTTCTAACTTCCTATTGACCCCCCTCTTCCTCCATTATTTTCCTCTTTTATACCCCCTTCTTAATCTAGGGACCAAGACTACATACTGCTGAATGGACAGATTGTAAGACAGAAGGAAATAGGTTCCAGTGTGCTCATACACCTGTTTGTGGATGCTAGAATCAGCATATACATTCTGAACCACAGTTTCCCTCTCAATTAAACCTCAAAACTGCAAAAAGTACAGATTGCAGCCTACACTCCAACCTCAAAAGTGAACAAAGCCAGAAGACCCTCATAAGGAAGAACAGTATATTATCAGTTTAATTCTGTTTTTGAGGGAAGGTGGGGCCTGGGGACATTCGGAAATAAAAACAACCCCACCTTCCCTCAAAAACAGAATTAAAGAAGGGGAGGGAAAGGGGGAGAGAGAC
>NW_007232936.1:247156-248194 GCF_000164805.1 Carlito syrichta | reverse complement strand
AAGAAGAAACTAGGAAGGAGCTGATATCTGAGATAACAGTAATAAAGAATACCGTGAATGAAATAAATAACAAACTGATAAGCATGAAAAGCAAAATTACCTAAGCAGAAGAAAGAATCTTAGAACTTGAGGACCAAAATATAGAACTAACCCAAACTCTTAAAAACACAGAAAATAAGCTCAAAAAGACAGAACAAAACCTTCAAGAGATGAGCGATTACTTCAAGAGACTGAACCTAAGAGTAATTGACCTTCCTGAGGCAGAAAGAGAGACAGAGACCACACTGGAAAAAACTTTCCATGAGATCATTCAAGAAAACTTCCCTTATATAATCAGTGATGCAAAAATTCAAACACAAGAGATTCAGAGAACCCCTGCAAGACAACAAATGAGAAGACTAACTCCTAGACACATAATAATTCGTCTAAACAAAGTAGGTATAAGCCGGGTCCAGTGGCTCAGCCTGTAATCCCGTGCCTTTGGGAGCTGAGGTAAGTGGATTGCCTGAGCCTGCGGGTTCAAGACCCACCTGGGCAGAAAGACCTCATCTCTACAATAAATCAAATATCAGTCAGGCATGGTAGCACATGCCAGTAAATCTGGCTTCTTGGAAGGCTGAGGCAGAAGGATCGCCGGAGCCCAGCAGGTATAAGCTGTGGTGGCCAGGAGCGGCCACTGCACTCCAGTCTGGGCGACAGAGGGAGACTCCAACTCAAACAAATAAACAAACAAAAAACAAAGTAGGCATAAAAGAAAAAATCCTAAAGGCAGTAAGAGAAAAAGGCCAGATCACCTACCATGGAAGACCAATCAGAATAGCAGCACATTTATCTACAGAAACCATGCAGGCTAGGAGAGCTTGGAGCTCTATCTTCAAAGTCCTAAAAGATAAACAATTTCAATCAAGAATAACCTACCTGGTCAAGCTAAGCTTCATCAGTGAGGGAGAATTAAAATCTTTCCCAGATATCCAATCCCTAAGAACTTATGCTGCCACCAAACCACCTCTACATGAAACACTTAAGAAAGTACTAAAG
>NW_007232936.1:201482-247136 GCF_000164805.1 Carlito syrichta | reverse complement strand
AAGAGACCGAACCTAAGAGTAATTGGCATTCCTGAGGCAGAAAGAGAGACAAAGACCACACTGGAACAAATTTTCCATGAGATCATTCAAGAAAACTTCCCTTATCTAATCAATGATGCAAAAATTCAAACAAAAGAGATTCAGAGAACCCCTGCAAGACAACAAATGAGAAGACCAACTCCTAGAAACATAATAATTCACCTAAACAAAGTAGGCATAAAAGAAAAAATCCTAAAGGCAGCGAGAGAAAAAGGCCAGACCACCTACCATGGAAGACCGATCAGAATAGCAGCAGATTTATCTATGGAAACCCTGCAGGCTAGGAGAGTTTGGAGCCCTATCTTCAAAGTCCTAAAAGATAAACAATTTAAACCCAGAATAACCTACCCGGTCAAGCTAAACTTCATCAGCGAGGGAAAATTAAAAATCTTTCCCAGATATCCAATTCCTAAGAACTTATGCTGCCACCAAACCATCTCTACATGAAACACTTAAGAAAGTACTAAACACAGAAGAAAAGGAAAAAAGAACAACGTTCTTCACAAGAGTACAGGGAAAAGAATAAAATATACATGAACCAAACCCCAAACCAAAAGAAAGACAAAAAAACAAGTGGAAGAACAACAACTCTATAAGAACTGTATGATAAGTATGATCTCTCACATTTCAATAATTAGCCTGAATGTGAATGGACTAAACGCACCACTGAAAAGACATAGAATGGCAAAATGGATAAAATATCACCAAGCAACAATATACTGCCTTCAAGAGACCCATCTCACTAGAAAGGACATACACAGACTCAAAGTAAGAGGATGGGAAACAAATTTTCAGGGGAATGGAACACAAAAGAAAGGAGGAGTCGCGATCCTAATTTCAGACAAAATACCATTTAAGCTATCAAAAATTAAAAAAGATACAAAGGGTCACTACATAATGATAAAAGGTTCACTCCATCAACAAGAAATATCTATCTTAAACATATATGCACCCAACAGAGGTGTGCCAACTTTCACAAAGCAACTTCTAGGAAAAGTAAAGAAAGATATTGACTCTAACACCATCATAACTGGGAACTTTAATACCTCACTCACAACCCTGGACAGATCATCAGGAAAAAAATCAGCAAGAAGGTTCAGAACCTCAATGTAGCTCTGGACCAAATGGACTTAATTGATACCTACAGAACACTCCATCCAAAGACCACAGAATACACATTCTATTCATCACCACATGGAACATATTCTAAGATCGACCACGTAATTGGCCATAAATCAAGCATAAGCAAATTTGAAAGGACCAAAATTCTACCATGCACCTTCTTGGACCACAGTGGAATAAAAATAAACATTGACACCAACAAGGTCCCCCCAAAACCCACAAAGACATGGACACTAAACAGCATGATGCTAAATAACTCCTGGGTCAATGATGAAATCAAAACAGAGATCTAAAGATACCTGGAAACAAATGAAAATGAAGACACATCTTACCAAAATCTCTGGGACGCCTTAAAAACTGTAGTAAGAGAGGAATTTATATCCCTACAAACAGTTGAAGAAAATGGAAGGATCACAAATTAACAGCCTAACAAGCCACCTAAGGAAGCTGGAATAGCAAGACCACAAAAACCCTAATTTAAGCAAAAGAATCCAGATCACCAAAATAAAAGCCCAAATCCAGGACATAGAAGACTAAAAGATAATACAAAAAAATCAATGAAACAAAAAGCTGGTTCTTCAAAAGGATAAACAAGATCGATGGTCCCCTAGCTAGACTGACTAAGAAAAAACAAGAAAAAACCCAAATAAGCACAATCAGAAACACAAAAGATGAAGTTACATCTGACCCTGAAGAAATACAAAAGATCATTAGAGACTACTACATACACTTGTACGGCAACAAACTTGAAAAGCTTAAGGAAATGGAGGACTTTCTGACATCACACAACCTACCTAGGTTGGAACAAGAAAAAATTGAGACCCTAAATAGACCAATAAAAACCATGGAAATCGATTACATAATAAGAAAACTTCCTACAAAAAAAAGCCCTGGTCCAGATGGCTTTCCAGCAGAATTCTACAAGACATTTAAGGAGAAGCTGATACCAATCCTACTGAAGGTATTCCAGGCGATTGAAAAAATGGAACTCTCCCAAAATCATTTTACGAAGCCAACATCACATTGATACCCAAGCCAGGTAAAGATTCAACAAAGAAAGAGAACTACAGGCCAATATCTTTGATGAACATGGATGCTAAAATTCTCAACAAGATCCTAGCAAAGCGGATTCAACAATACATCTCAAAAATCATCCATCATGACCAAGTAGGCTTCATTCCTGGGATGCAAGGCTGGTTCAACATTTGTAAAACCATAAATGTAATTAAATACATCAACAGATGTCATAACAAAGACCACATGATTATATCATTAGATGCAGAAAAAGTTTTTGATAAAATCCTGCACCCTTTCTTGGTAAAAACCCTCGAACATCTAGGCATATGGGGAACATATCTAAAAATAGTAAGAGCCGTCTACGAGAAACCCACAGCCAGCATACTCCTAAACAGACAAAAATTGGAACAATTTCCCCTGAAAACTGGAACAAGACAAGGATGCCCACTCTCACCCCTCCTGTTCAACATATTATTGGAAGTCCTGGCTAGAGCAATCCGAGAAGAGAAGGCAATCGGGGTATCCAAATAGGAAAAGAGGAAGTCTAGTTATCTCTCTTTGCAGATGATATGATTGTATACCTTGAAAACCCAAGAGAATCTGTTAAAAACCTCCTTACACTGATAAAGGCCTTTGGCAAAGTCTCAGGATACAAAATAAATATGCAAAAGACAATCATATTTCTTTACACCAATAATAAACAAACAGAAACCCAAATAAAAAACACAATTCCATTCACAATAGCCACAAAAAAATAACATACCTTGGCATCTTCCTAACCAGAGATGTGAAAGACCTTTACAATGAAAACTACAAAACACTGCTCAAAGAATTCAAAGACGTCACAAACAAGTGGTAAAATATCCCATGCTCATGGATTGGAAGAATCAACATTGTGAAGATGTCCATCTTACCTAAGGCAATCTACAAATTCAATGTAATACCCATCAAGTTACCAGCAGCATTCTTCTCAGACCTAGAAAAAACAACACAGGAATTCATAAGGCAACAAAAATGTCCAAGAATAGCCAGTACAATCCTCAGCAAAAAAAAACAAAGCAAGTGGTATCACATTACCAGACTTCAAACTTTACTATAAAGCTACAATCATCAAAATAGCTTGGTATTGATATAGGAACAGGCATATAGATCAACGGAATAGAATTGAGGTTCCACAAGCAGAACCTCAATTTCTCAACCAACTCACCTTCCACAAAGCCTCCACCACCTACCACTGGGTAGAGGAGAACCTATTCAGTAAATGGTGCTGGGAAAACTGGCTGACCACATGCAGAAGATTGAAACAGGACCCCTATCTATCCCTATTCACAAAGGTTAACTCCAAATGGATCAGAGAACGAAATGTAAAACTTCAAACCATAAGAACCTTAGAAAATGAAGGATATACCCTCATGGAAATCGGAACTGGCATCCAATTCCTGAAGAAAACAGAAACCCACAGGTCACAAGAGAGAAGCTAGACGACTGGGACGTTATTAAACTGAAAAGCTTCTGCAAAGCCAAAGAAACCATCAAAAGAGCAGGGAGATAGGCTACAGACTGGAAAAAGTATTTGCCACCACCAGGTCTGACAAAGGCTTAACATCTTTGATCTACAAGGAACTCAAACGTGCTGAAAAGTAAAAAACAAACAACCCCGTTATAAAATGGGCAAATGATATGAACAGACACTTCACAAAGGAAGACATCCAAGCAGCCAACAGACACATGAAGAAATGTTCAACCTCACTAATCATCAGGGAGATGCAAATCAAAACCACACTGAGATACCACCTAACTCCAGTCAGAATGGCAATTATCAACAACTCAAAAAATAACAGCTGTTGTAGAGGGTGTGGCGAAAAAGGAACACTTTTACACTGTTGGTGGGAGTGTAAACTAGTGCAATCTCTGTGGAAAGCAGTGTGGTGATTCCTAAAAGCTCTAAATATCAACCTCCCATATGACCCCGCAATCCCCCTACTGGGAATATATCCTGAAGAACTCAAATCACTGTAAAAAAGATACCTGCACACGTATGTTTATCGCAGCATTGTTCACAATAGCAAGAATCTGGAAGCAACCATGTTGCCTATCAAAAGAGGACTGGATTTAAAAAATGTGGCACATATACATGATGGAATACTACATAGCCATAAAAAAGAATAAAATCATGAATTTTGCAGCAACCTGGATGGAACTAGAGTCTATAATACTGAGTGACCTCTCACAGAAACAAAGATCCTAGTATCACATGTTCTCACTCATATAATGGACCTTGAACATCCAATGTAATAGTATAAGAAAATGACTGACAGTAGTGGGAAACTATGGGAGGGGGAGGGAGATGGGATTAATGGTAGCAAATATCTGGCTGGGGATAGGGAAACACCTCTTATCAACAGGGTGCCTGAATGAAACATATTTGTATACCTAACCCTTAACTATACCCCACAACATCATAATAAAAAATATTGATGAAAAAAAAGTTAATTTTAGCAACTGAAGCATGTTCAAAAACAGCTTTTGGATTTTTTAACATTGAACTCTTAATTCAAATAAAAACCTATACATGAGCCTAATATGTAGATATTATAAAAATAGACCAGCAATTGCTGAAGTTAACATGACAACTGTTGCATACCTCTCTGTCTTCAACAGAGGTTTTCACAGAGTATAGTTAAGGTTCCCCTGCCTCATGTTGAAAGAATAATCACCACTTTCTCACCCAGTGGGGCTCATCTGATTTTATTGGAGGGGGTCACATTGACTATAATTGTTAAAAAGAGGGAGGACACAAACGTGAATACAGTCTCTGTCTGTATCGAGCTTATATAACTGCCATAAAACAGTTTATAGTTTGGTAATAACACAGATGAATTCACAGTTCACACATTTTTAAGCTATGTTGTAATTTTGCCATGAAACCCAAGGAACACTAAGTAAAGGGTTAGCTCACGATGCATAAAAGAAGTCATAAGGTTGATTTCATGTAGTGTTGGGAAACTTTTTAGGACATCAGAACCTGAAAGAGGAGGAACATTAATTCCTAATTTTAAAATAACAACATTAGCAGAGTAGGGACTATGTGAATAAGTCTTTGTAATCTTAATCCATTGCATATTTGGATTTATAAGGTGTTTTCCATTTGTATTGAACACATGAATGTGAACAATTAAGGATCAATTAATTGACCATATGACCATATAGCCCTGTTTTCTCTGATGAATCTTCCATCCTTGTCTACTCTGGCACACGGGTCTACTTGTTAGAAGATCAGGAGACTTGGAGTTTTCTACACACTTTGACATTTACTTGTTCAGATCACACAAACCAAGCACATTCAAAAACACAAATGTGCCAAATGTGCCTTCCTCCCTCTTTATCACATTTGCAGCCTGATGACACATAGAACTGCTTTAAAATGCCCCTAAATGTCTTAATGAAAATGAATTTGGATGCCACTCACTATTTAGCCTTGAGAAATGCATTAGCAATATTTTTGCTCAAAGAGGAAATTTTGCTACCTTAAAACACTGCCTTAGAAATTCACAGTGGGGAAATAGGAAAATAAAACCCATTGTACTCCAGTTTCATCTCTTCCCTGTGGCTACAAGAAGTGTTACATAAAAATGTAATCACCAGCTCTACTCCCAAATCAACAGGAAAACAAAGTTAAGCACAAAGTACAAATTATCTTCTACTTACATAAAGAAGACTTCCCTGAGGATCGTACTACAGCTAATGTAAGTCCTAAATTAAATCACATGCCTTCTGGGTAGGCAGGTACCTTGGAAATCAATAGCTGTTCAGGTTAAAACAGAAAAATCACAGGCTCATGCTGCAAACCGGGTCTGTATAATTCATCTCCAGTGTGAGTTAATGTTGTGGAGTCCTCATAACATTGTTAAATATATCAATTGAAACAATCATGAATGATAGAAATTAGGGGAGAAAGTCACTGCTCTTGTGCAGATTATTAAAATTGGACAAAAATAAAGATGTAACATCAGCATAAAGTGACTATTTTTCTTGTGCAGAAATTCTATCAAAATAAATTTTACTTTGGAGTAGTAATACATATTCTCTGATTTGTTCCATCAGGACTTTTGTGAGATAATTATGCCTCACATAGATTTTTAGAGTTCCATTTTATTGTACTGACCTGCAAATAAATTTTTTATGCTTTATTCTTTACAATGAACACACTGAGCTCTCTGTTCCTACATAAAAGCTTTAAGAAGGTCAGAGAAATTTAGAAAGATTAAATGCATTATAATTCTGGAAATGAATTGTTAGAGCAGGGAAATGACGCAGAACCTCTTGAAGTGAATGTGTAATCTGGGGGTTGGATGCCAGAGGAGAGGTGGATGTTTGAGAGGAAAGAAATATAGGGGAGGCAAGATAGTAAAAATATACATAGTTAAGTGATGATGTTATTATTCAAGAGTAGGTTTGAAAATTATTCCAAAAAATAGTCAATGCTTTGACTAATAGCAATAGATAAAGTTTTGATATTACTGAATGTGATACCTGAAAGGAGACTTCCTCCAGGAGTTCCTAGACAATACACAGTGTTTAAAATCAGGCCCAGGTATTGTACAGATGAAAGTGGTCTAGACTTACACAGGTCTGTCAAGCTTTCAGTAAATTTAGTCAGTAAGACTCACAATCCAGAGGATTTGGTATTTTCATAGTTTGTAAGAAAACAGCAACTAATAGTGCTGTAGCAAGGTAGAAAACACAGAGAAGGGTTAAGCAAAGTGCAGAATGCAACAAATTCAAATTCAAAGCAATTATGGCTCCAGTAGCTATATGCTGCTCTATGGTTAAGTCTCCAATAGTCAGTTGACTGTGAGACAAATATTCGTGGAATACAAACTCCAGATCTAGTACTGGAGCAAGGTGATGTGAAATAAACAAAAACCCTAGGATGAGTGGTGCACTGTGACTGGTGCCTATAAATCCAGCACTTTAGGAGACCAAGGTGGGAGGATAGCCTAAGTCCGGGAGTTTGAGACCAACCTGTGCAGCATAGTGAGATCTTGTCTCTATAAAAAATAAAAATAAAAATAAATTATTCGGGCATGATGGTAGACTCAGCCACTCAGGAGACTGAGGTAGAAAGATTGCCTAAGCCCAGGAATTTGAGGCTGCGATGAACTGTGATCATGCCATTACACTCCAACCTGGGCAACAAAGTGAGACCTGACTCAAAAAAAAAAAAAAAAAAATTCCAAGGAATTCAAGCTCTAACTCAGAACAAAACACTGTTTAGCTACAAGAGTCACTTAATGAACCCAAATGTGTATAATATTATATCAGATTTTGTTATTAATAATTCAAAGCTAGGAATAAATATAATAGTGTGTCAAATTACTACTATAGACAAAAAAATCAAAGAATGAAATGGCTGAATTTATCAAAGAAGACTTTACGAATAGTAATTCCAGAAATATTTCTCAAGAGGACATACAATAATTTGGCAGCCCTTTCACAATGTTAGTAGGAAAGGGATGCAATTAAAAATATGTTGTGGTGTTTTTACTTTTAATTATGATACAATATGCAAAATTATTAGTATTGCTATGGACTGAATGTTTCTATTCCTCAAATTCATATGTTGAAACCCTAATTCACAATGTGATGGTATTTAAAAATGGAACCCCTAGTTCGTGATTAGATCATAAGAGAAGAGCCCTTATGTTAGGATTTGTGCCCTTATAAGAAAAGACACAAGATAGCTTGCTTCCCCTCTCTCTGCTCTCCTCTATGTGAGTAAATAAAGAGAAGACAGCCATCTGCAAATCAGGAATCAGGTTTTCACCAGACACTGCATCTGTTGAATTCTTGACCTTGAATTTCTCAGCAACCAGAAATATGAAAAATAAATACTTGTTTTATAGGTCACCCAGTCTATATAATTTGTTATAGCTGCCCAAACTAAAACAACCATTGTTACTATTTTTACATGTGTCATTCAGTGGCATTAAGTATATTTACATTGTTATGCAATCATCACCACCATCAATCTTCACAACTCTTTTCTTCATGCAAAACTGAAATTATATATTCATTAAACAATAACTTCCCATTCTCTCCTCCCTACCCCTTGTCAACCACCATGCTACTTTCTGTCTCTAAGGATATGATTATTCCAGGTACCTCATATAAGTGAAATCATAAATTATTGGTCTTTTTGTGACTGGCTTATTTCAAGTAACACAATGTCCTCAAGGTTCATCCATGTTTCCATGTTGTAGCATGTGCCAGAATTTACATTTTCAAAGCAAAATAATATTCCATTGTATATATATATTTCATTTTAAATATCTATTTATCCATCAATAGTCACTTAGATTGCTTCTAACTTTCAATTTTTTGCCACTGGGAATAATACTGCTGTGAACATGGGTATGTAAATAGCTTTGTGAGATGTGGGGGAGGGGATAGGCAGCAGTAGGAGCAATAAAAAATTGTATGACTTTGGGGTCAAGGAGGCAAAATATTCAGCAATGCCAAAAAGTCTTCACAATGAAGAATTTTCCTACCTAAAATAGTGCCATAGTCACCCTATTATGAAACACTGAAAGGAGAATAAATATCAAGAAATAAGGCATTGCAGTAAATCATGTCCTAAGTGTTGAAACCCTAAATTACAGAGAAGACGGTAAAAAAAAGAAACGGATAAGTATGAGGACTCTTTGACAAGAATCAAGATAGCATTGTGACTAACTGCATGTGAGAGGCAGACAGAGGTAAGAGTTATCTGTGTAGTTTAGTATATGTTATTAGTAATTGCTAGGCCCCTATTTTTTTCTTATTTATTTGCAAAATTAGAATTTGAAGTCTTTATCAGCTCTCACATTCAATGATGTTTTGACACTAAATTTTGAACCTAAAATCATGAACGTCACACATATAAATAAGGAAATGCAAATTTTGGCAACCCCTACTGAAAGGCTTAGTCTTTAAAGAACTTGTGAAGTTGGTCAGGTTTGACTTGATAATCATCCAACTGTCCTCATGTCAGTACCTTTGCACCAAGTATCTGCATTGCACCAAGTATGAGCATTCTTATGGGAACCTGGATGCTTGAACTTCTTGAGGTGTTTTGAAAACACTTGCCTTCACATAATTATATCATGTCCACAAGTATTGCCTGTATTTTTATCAATTGATAAAAATAATTAGCTACTGCTACATAATAAGCCACTCAAAAACCTGGTGACTTAAATTTTAAGCTTTGCAACAATAATCAGTTATTACTTCTCATGAGCTATGGGTGGGTTGAACAGGATTGTTGAACTGGAGTGACACAAACTGAGTTCAACTAAACTCACTCATAATTCTGTAGTCAAGTAGCCAATGAGCTAGGACTGGTTGGTCTAGACTCTCTTGGGTTTGTTTTCATGGGTGTGGTAAGATTTCACAAGAGCAGAAGCAAAGTCTCCTAGGCCTAAACTTGGAACTGCCACGTTGTCATTTCTGCTACGTTTTATTAGCAAGTAACAACGTCAGGCTCTATCTCTTAATGAAAGGAGCTTCAAAGTCACATTTGCAAATACATGATTACAGAGAAGAGTAGGAAATTTGGACCATTTATGCAATCAATCTACTATCAAACTTCATCTGTCCTCCAGGCTACTTTCTTAGGATATAGCTTAGTGATGCTAGTAGTATCTCACTTATCAAGTCTATGACTTACTTGAGAACGAGGATAACTAAATCTTAATTTTGGTATTCTTCATTGGTATACTATGAGAGTTAAGGCAGACCATCAGGAAATATTTGTTGAAATGACACAAAACTAATTCACAGAAGCATTTTAATGATTACCAGGCAAAAGACCCTATTCTCTCTTTAAGAGCTAAATAGGCAATTTGAGGATGTATTTTACAGAATTCTAGTGTGATCATTTGGACTGTTACACATCATTGGAAAAACTTATGCTGTAAGTGTACTATATAGCATAGTTTAAAAAGTCTTATTTAGCTTGTAACTCTTAGACAATGCAGGGGACTCAATATGTTTATTCACTCGTGAGCAACAGAATTCTGTCAGTTAATAGCTGGACAAAAGCAACTAAACTAACATGACTAGGGAATTTGAAAATGGAGAGGTGGAACTATACCAAATTAACATATCATGTGACTTTAGGTTTCCTAATTTTCTACATAATTTAAGCCAAAAACTAGTTGAGCTTTCCTCCCTGTGTTGAATATTTTGAGTATTTCATGCAGTGATGAAATATCTGCTGCAGTTGCCTCCACATGCATCTGCTTTCCACTTAGATAAAGCCATCTTTAAATCTTATTCACCAATTAGTTCTTATTGCCAACGATTGTATTAGTTAGGGCTTGCTACTTTGATTTAAGAAAAAACAACAGCTAATAATACATCTTGCCTTTAATATATCAGGAATTATTCTAAAAAGTGAGCAAAACATAGGATTGACTTGCATAATTTAATGATTCTTGGGTAGTTATAGACACAATCACTATAAAACCAAATAATTTGGGTGGATTTTTCCCATTAAATTCACAATAAACACTTTTCTAAGTCACAATGAAGACATTGGAACAAATAGGATATTAAAACATTTGGCCATATACTTTTTATAGGTGTGGTTTTTGGTCATGGTCAAAACTGACAACTGCTGAGATATTTATTAAACTTCTATATCCTCTGGAAAGCAGAGATAGTAGCAAAACTGATCTCAAATAATATTTGTGAGGGTTAAATTACCTAATTCAAGTAAAATAGTTCATAAAATGTCTGGCACTATCAGCTGTAGCTCTGTTCATTTACTTCGTGGATCAGTCATTGCTCTTACTCAAAATGGGCCCCCTGATGCTTATTCAGGACAAACAGTGACTTTATTGCATCCCAACTGAACACAGAGCTTGGTACTATCATTAATAATAATAATATCAATAATGATACTGAGTGTGAACAACAAAAGGTAACATTATCCAAAGTTCCTCTTTAAAGGAACTTACCTGCTAAAGAGAAAAATGAAACATAAGTATACTATGCTATTTATATTACACTCTATTATTTTGATAATAAATATTTAATGCCAATGAAAATTCATTATGGGCAAAAGTCAACATCCAAAAGATGTTGATGATTCCCAAAGAAATAAAAAAACTGATTATTTGTGTGGAAAAAGCAAAATTAGGCATCTCTGTCACATAGCGTACACAAATAAATGACACATGAAAAAAATTTCTGATATTGGGATAGAAAAAATATGTTGTTAAGAAATCAAAGCATAGACCAACAAGGACAAAAACAAATATGCTCAAGTCCTTTAAAATTAAGAAGAAGATCATTTTGTATTAAAAAAATGTGTCATATATAAATACATTTTAAAAACATAAATAAATAAATCTTAAATAAATAAGTAAAATTTAAAAACAAGTCATTGACAGAGAAAATTACAACACAAATAACTGTCCAATAATTCGTATACAAATATATAAAAATACGTCTACAAATAAATAAGGAAAATTCAAGTAACCTGATAGAAAAATGTGCAAGACTATAAATATGCAATTTACATAAATAGAAATCTGAATGGCCACTAAACATCTGAAAATATGCTCTACTTTTCTGGTACAAATTAAAACAATAATAGCAAACCATAGTACACACATCAAATTAGCAAAAAATGTTTAAGTCTGGTAAAATCAACAGTTGGCAAGGGACTGAGAAACTGGGACTGTCTATGCGTTACCTGGCTGTGAATAAAAATTGTCATCACTTTGAGAGTGCTTTGCCATATCTAGTAAATGTGACAGTGTGCATATTCTATAACTTAACTATACAAATACCTCCTAGACACATTAGGCAAAGTCTCCAACATGAATAATAAAACATAATATGCATAATGAGACATGTACACACATATTTATAGCACTGTTTATGAAAGTGAAAAACTAATATTAATTGTGCTAGAGTCATAGACTGATATATAATACAACAGTTAAAATTAAGAACTATAATTACATGTAATGTATTAGTTCATTCAGGTTGCTATAACAAAATATTTAAGACCAAGTAATTTATAAACTATAGAAATATGTTGCCCACAGTTCTGGAGGCTAGGAAAATCAACATCTAGGTGCCCCAGATTTAATGAGTGATAAATAAAGGATTGCCCTCTGCTTCTGAGACGGTTCCTTCTCATTGCATCCTCACAAGAAAGTGGAGAAAAACAGGGCCTCTTTCATAATGGCAAGAATCTCGTCATGAGGGCAGACCCTTGTGATCTAATCACCTCTCAAAGGGTCCACCTTTTAATACTATCACATTGGGAATTCCGTTCAAACATATGAATTTGGGAGGGATGCCAACATTCAGACCATAAAACATATCATACAGATCAACCTTAAAAATGTAATTTTAAATTAAAAAATAAACTGCAAAATGTTACATACAGGACAATATTATTCACATAAAATGAAGAAACATAAAGCTATATTACATAAATGAGTTATGAATACCCTTTGACTTTAGGCAAGTGACTATACTTGGAAAAGAAGAATCTGTGAAGAATATAAACAATCTTCAGTTGTTTCTATAACATTTTATTTTTTTAATAAAAATTCTTAAGTAAATACAATATGAGGAAATATCAGCATTTTATGTAATCTGTTTGGGATATATGTACATTTTAAAAATAACAATTGAGAGGAGATTTTTGGTATTCTTTAAATATTTCATAATAAAAGAAGAGGTAAAAGTTATCAAACATTTAGGAATACTTATAAAGTCATTAATAAGCAAAAGCAAATTATAACATTTCACCTCTCTAGCTGTCACTCATTGGGCAATTTTGATCTCACAGAAGACAATCTAAACCAAGAAGTATCTAAGGTGTCAAATCCAAGCTCCAAAACTATATAGCCAAACTCATAAATTATTATTCTTGGTAGAGTTCCTCAGTTCCTCATTTAAGGCATTTAAAATCTTATTTTAGATGCATTGTTAGATCTGATTTGCTAGATTCTTGTTGAGAATTTTTGCATCTATGTTCATCAGGGATATTAGCCTGTAGTTTTCTTCCTTTGTTGGATTGGTATCAGTGATATGTTAGCTTCATAAAATGATTTAGGGGAGAGTTCTTTCTTGACTGCCTGGAATATCTCAGAAATTATCTACAATGACCAAGTAGGCTTCATCCCCAGGATGAAGGGCTGGTTCAATATCTGCAATACCATAAATGTAATTCAATACATCAACAGATATAAAAACAAGAACCACATGATTCACATGATTATCTCATTAGATGCTGAAAAAGCTTTTGACAAAATTCAGCAACGCTTTGATAAAAAACCCTTGAACACCTAGGCATAGAGGGAACAAACTTCAAAATAGTAAGAGTTTATCTATGACAAACCCACAGCCAAAACATTGCTAAATGGATAGAAATTGAAGGACTTTTCCTGAAAATTGGAACAAGACAAGGCTGGCTACTCTCACCCCTCCTGTTCAACATAGTGTTGGAAGTCTTAGCCAGAGCAATCACACAAGAGAAGGAAAGCAGAGGTATTCAACTAGGAAAAGAGATCCTATACCTTGAAACCCCAAGAGGATCTGTCAGAAACCTCCTTGCACTGATAAAGGACTTTGACAAAGTCTCAGGGTACAAAATCAATGTACAAAAGACACTTGCAGTTTTATACACCAACAACAAATGGGCAGAGAACCAAATAAAAAGTACAATCCTATTCATAATAGCAACAAAAAAAAAACTCGAAATGTCTTGATATCTTCCTGACTAGAGAAATGAAAGACCTTTACAATGAAAACTACAAAACACTGCTCAAATAAATCAAACAAGACTCAAACAAATGAAAAATTATTCCAAGCTCATGGATTGGAAGAATCAATGTTGTGAAGATGTTCATCCTACCCAAGGCAACACACAGATTCAAAACAATTACAAACATCATTCTTCTTGGACCTGGAAATTACAACACAGAGATTCATATGGAAACATCAATGACCACAAATTGTTAAAACAATCCTGAGCAACAGAAACAAAGCAGAAGGTGGTCAGAAAGATGGCGCCCAAGTCATCAGACAGTGCGAGTCCCAGCGTGTGTGAATGAGTGTATGGAAAATTTTGCGTACGTGCTGGTGAGTGAGTGGATGTATGAGTGGCTGAATGAGTGAGGGCTAGGGAGCTAGTGGCCAGGGCTCTCCTGGTGCAGCTACTGGTGCTGTAGTTGCTCAGTTTGAACCCTAGTGATTCCTGAGATGCAGAAGCTGAGCCAATTTTTTTTTAAATCAGCAAAGCCATTCTAGGGAAGAAAATGCTTAGAGAGACTAAGTGGGGGCTCGTGAACAAGTGGCCAGTACACTCCTGGTGAAGCTGCTGGTACTACAGCTACTCTGCATGATCCCTAGAGCTTCCCAGGTCTCAGAAGCCAAGCACCATTTAAAAAAAAGCAGACAAGAGTTTTCTTTTAAAGAAGCAGCAGAGAGAGAGACCACTGGTTCCAGCAGGAGAGACTGCTGGCTCCAGGCTTTGCCTCACTACTTCAGCACCTGACCAGACACTGGCAGCAAAAGCTGCAGAGGGAGCCCAGAGGCAGAGTCCCACCAAAGAAGATGAAAGAGACACCCCATCCATTATCTTGAAAGTGGGGCAGGAGACTGCTCCTTGCTCACTACAGAGGACATACCTGATCTCTGTGACTGGCAGATCAAATACACAGGGGTTGATCATGACCCAGAGGGAATATCCTGAAAGCACAAACTTTGGAGGAACCAGATGAGTGCTGAGTCTCAGGTGCCCCACCCCCTACCCTGATCTGGTCACAAGACAAAGTATATGGCCAGAAAAGGAGGAAGAACTCCAAGGAGAACAGTGGTGAGTCTGGGGCTGATCCAAGCCCTCTACTCTCCAGCAATCCTCTGAATGTCAGACCCACACAGCTAGGGTACAACTGAAAGAGACGACTGAGAGGTCCAGGTGGAGCCTGGACGTCAGTCGCAATAGGACAACTTTATTCCAGGATAGGCCAGGCTGGGGCACCCCCGCAAGTAGCGAGTACATACCTGGGGAAGAGACAATTCCACACCTCCCCACAGGAAGGGATCTCCCTGACCATATGAGAGTGGGAGGGGAGGACTGCAGCCCCACCCACCCCCACTGTCCCCTCCTCCTTCCCTGCTCTGATCACTGGAGAAAGTGAAAGAGGTGGAAGTACTTCAAGAAATATCAGAGCAGGCAAGAGCAACAATTACAGAACCTGCCACAAGAGGGCAGGGATTTTTTTTTCTTATATTTAATTTTTAAAAATTTTTGGCCTGTTTGTCTATTTTTAAAATATTTTTCCTTTGTGCATGAATGTACATGTGAGAGTTTGATCTGCATCCCACCCTTATTTCTTTCCTTTTTCTTTTTCTTTCTTTATTCTTCTTTTTTTTTGTTTGTTTATATGTCCATGTGAATGACTGAGTGTTCATCTTTCAGTTTTTTTGTTGTTGGTTTGTTTTGCCCTTTTTTTCTTCTATTTTATTTATTTATTTTTAGTTTAAGGTGTGTGTCAATATATGTGTGTGGGTTCAATTGAATTCCTTTTTTTTTAGGTTTTTTTTCTTTTTTTACCTCTAGTTCCTCTCTTTTTCTTCTCCATTCATTTTATGTTAGGTGTGTGTGTGTGTGTGTTTAGTTTTCTTGGGTTTTTGTCATTGTTTTTGTTATTGTTTTGTTTCACTTTGTTGTTATTTCAGTTTGTTTTGAGGTGTGTGTGTGTGTGTGTGTGTGTGTGTGTGTGTGTGTTCAATATTTTTCTTTGGCTTTTACTTTCATTGTTCCGTGTTTCTTTTTTTTTAAATCTTGTCCATCTTATTTCATTCTATTTTTCTCTGTGCTCCTCATTGCTGTCACTGTTTCTTGGACTCAAGGAGTACACACACCTACCTATTGCATCATCATATAGAGTGGTGGTGGGGAGTGGGTCTCAGGAAACACATATCACAATCATTGTAATTTGCAAGTGGTTTCTGAATCCTAGCTCCCCATCCCCTACCTTATTCAACTTTCAAAGAGACAGCAAAGCTTCCCACCCACAGTCCTATTTCAAAATAGAACAAATCCAGAGCCCGGGTCAGGGAAGAATAGAGGGCCGAGCAAACATCAGAAGTGAAAGCCTCTCCCACAGACACTGAATAACAGAACTAAAGAGAAATGCAAGAGAACTGTCACAAGTTAGGAAAAAACAATGGAAGACCACAGGTAATTTCAAGTGTAACAAAGACAAAAATGCCTGGAAAATCTGACATTGGAGTCCAAATAAGGGATGTCAATAATGACTGACCCCAGAATACGACGGGGGTTAGAGAATGGATGAAATGAGTGAATAAGACTCAAGAAAGACAAGATACAACACTGAAAGAACTTGTAACAGAGATTTTGGCAATAAAAATTTCATCCAGAAAATAAATAATAAGATGACAAGCATGGAAAGCATAATTAATCCAGCTGAAGAAAAAATCTCAGAACTTGAAGACCAGAACATGGAATTAACCCAATCTGTAAAAATTATAGAAAGAAAACTCAAAAAAGAAAGAAAGAAAGAAAAAAGAACAAAACCTACAAGAGATGTGCAGTTATATCAAGAGGTCAAACCTACAACTGATTGGTATCCCAGAAAAAGAAAGGAAAATGGAGAACAACATGGAGTGAGTATTCCAGGAGGTAATCCAAGAAAACTTTACCCAACTCACCAGAGATGTGATCAGTCAAGCAGAAGAGATACAGAGAATCCCAAGACATCAAATGAGAAGACCAACTCCTAGACACATAGTAATCCACTTGCACAAAGTAGGTACAAAAGAAAAAAAGCCCAAAGGCAGCAAGAAAGGAAGGTCAGACTACCTACCAGAGAAAAACAAACAGAATAGCAACAGATCTATTGGCAGAACACTACAAGCAAGAAGGGATGGAGTCCAATATTCAAGGTCCTCAAAGATAAATATTTCAACCAAGAATTTCCTACCCAGCCAAGTTCAACTTCATCAGTGATGGAGAATTAAAATCTTCCCCAGACATCCAATCCATAAGAGATTATGCAGCTTCCAGACTAGGTCTATAGTAGACACTTAAAAAGGTATTAAACACAGAAGAAAGAAAAAAAAAAGAAGAAGAAGAAGAATGACCGCACACTTTCCAAGAGAACAACAGAGCCAGAATCAACAGAGAATACAGTGCAACAACAAACTTGAAAAAACACACATACATCAACCCAAAGCTAAAAGAAAACAAGCAAACAGAGAAAAAACTTCATGCAAACCTCATGACAGGGATAAACAATCACATTTCATTAAGCAGCCTGAATGAGAATGAACTAAATGCACCACTGAAAAGACACAGAATGGCAAACTGGATAAGAAACCATGACCTAATTATTCACTGCATCAGGGAAACTCATCTCACCACAAAGGACGCACACAGACTTAAAGTTAAAGGATGGAAAATGAGTTTCCAGGCAAATGGATCACAAAAGAAGGCAGGAATCATGGTCTTAATATAGACAAAAACAACCTTTAAGCCATCAAAAATTTAAAAAGTATAAACGGTAACGACATAATGATAAAAGGATCAATCCACCCTAAACATATATGCACCAAACACAGGAACATGAGCATTTATAAAGCAACTACTAAGCAAACTTAAAAAGGATATTGACTCTAACACAAATATAGCAGGGACTTGAATACCCCACTAACAGCCTAGATAGATCATCAAGGCAAAAAATCAACAAGGAGTTCCAGGACCTAAACATGGCACTCAATCAAATGGACTTAATAGATACCTACAGATTATTCAACACAACAACCACAGAACATACATTCTACTGACCACCAATGGGACGTACTCCAAGATTGATCACATCTTGGCCACAAATCAAGCACAAACAAATTTCATAAGGTTGAATATATGAATCTTCTCAGACCACAATGGAATAAAAATAAATATTAACACCAACAAAATTTCCCTGAAGTTCACAAAGTCATGGACACTAAATAACACAATGCTGAATAAGTACTGGGTCAACACCAAAATCAAAACAGAAAATAAAAGATTCCTGGAAACAAATGAAAATGAAGAAACATCTTACCAAAACCTCTGGGATGCCATGAAAACAGTTCTCAGAGGGGAATTTATATCTCAACAAGCACACATCAAGAAAATGGAAAGATCACAAGTTGGGAGCCTATCAAATCACCCAAGGGAGCTAGAAAGAGAAGACCACCAAAACCCTAACTTTAGTAGAAGAATCCAAATCAACAAAATAAGAGCCCAAATATGGGACATAAAAGACAAAAATATCACAAAAAACATCAACAAAACAAAAGGCTGTTTCTTTGAAATAATTAACAAGACCGATGGACCACTAGCCAGAATGACCAAGAAAATTATAGAAAAAGCCCAAATAAACACAATCAGAAATACAAAAGATCAAATCACAACTGGCCCTGAAGAAATACAAATATTATCAGAGATTACTATGTACACCTATATGGAAACAAACTTGATAACCTAAATGAAATGGAGGACTTTCTGACATCACACTACCTCCCCAGACTGAAACAGGAAAACATTGAGACACTAAATAGACCAATAACAACTCAGGAAATTGACTCTGTCATAAGAAAACTACCTACAAAAAAAAAAAGCCTTGGACTGGATGACTTTCTAGCAGAGTTCTACAAAATGTACAAGGAGGAGCTGATACCAATCCTATTGAAAGTATTCCAGGCAATTGAGAAAGATGGAATTCTCCCCAAATCATTTTACAAAGCCAACATCACACAAATACACAAACCAGGTAGAGATCCAACAAGAAATGAGAACTACAGGCCAGTATTCCTTATGAACATAGATGCAAACATCCTCAACAAGATTCTAGCAAATCGTATCCAAAAACACATCTCAAAAGTCATCCACCATAAACAAATATGCTTCATCCCCAGATTCAGGGCTGATTCAACATTTGCAAGATCATAAATGTAATTAAACACATCAACAGATGCAAAAACAAAAACTACATGATTATCTCATTAGATGCAGAAAAGGCTTTTGATAAAATCCAGCATCCTTTCTTGATAAAAACTTCAAACACCTAGGTATACAAGGAACATACTTCAAAATAGTAAGTGCCATCTACGATAAACCCACAACTAACATATTGCTAAATGGAAAGAAATTGGAAACATTTCCCTTGAAAACTGAAACAAGACAAGACTGTGCACTCTCATCCATCTTGTTCAACATTATGTTGGAAGTCCAATTAGACAAGAGAACGAAAACAGAGGTATCCAAATAGGAAAAGAGGAAGCCAAGTTATCCCTCTTTGCTGACAATATGATCCTATACCTCAAAAATTCAAAAGAATCTGTCAAAAACCAGCTTGCACTGATTAAGGACTTCAGCAAAATCTCAGGTAGAACATAAATGTGCAAAAGACAGTTGCATTCTTATCGACCAACAACAAGAAGGCAGAAAACCAAAATAAAAGCACAATCCCATTCACAATAGTCACACAAAAAATGAAGTCCCTTGGCGTATTCCTATTAGAGAAGTGAAAGACCTTTACAGTGAGCACTACAAAACACTTCTTAAAGAAATCCAAGAAGACACAAACAAATGGAAAAATATTCCATGCTCATGGATAGGAAGAATCAACATTGTTAAGATGTCCATCCTACCAAAGGCAATCTACAAATTCAACACAACACCAGTTAAATTACCAACATCATACATAACAATACAGAAATCCATATGGAAACATAAATGACCACAAATAGCCAAAACAATCTTTAGCAAAAGAAATATAGCAGGAGGTATCACACTTCTAGACTTCAAACTATACTATAAGGCTACAGTAATCACAACTACTTCGTATTGGAACAAGAACAGGCATACAGACCAATGGTATGGGATAGAGATTCTGGAAGCAAAACCTCAATTTCTCAACCAACTCATTTTTGACAAAGCCTCCAACAACAACCACTGGGGAGAAGAGAGCCTATTCAGTAAATGGTGCTGGGAAAACTGGCTGACTACACGCAGAAGATTGAAACAGGACCCCTACCTATCACCATACACAAAAATTAACTCTAAAATGGATCAAAGATGTAAACATAAAACCTCAAGCTGTAAGAATCTTAGAAAGTTCAGGAGATGCCCTTATGGAAATTGGAACTGGCAACCAATGCCTGATCAAAACCCTAAGTGTCCATATCATAAGAAATAGACAAGCAGGAACTCATCAAACTGACGAGCTTCTACAAAGCAAAAGAAACCATTAAGAGAACAGGAAGATAGCCCACAGAATTGGAGAAAATATTTTCCAACTGTATATCTGACAAAGTTCTAATATTTAGGATCTACAAGGAACTCAAAACATACCGAAAGGAAAAAAAAAACAAACAGCCCCATTAAAAAGTGGGCAAAAGACATGAATAGACACATCTCAAAAGAAGATGTACAGGCAGCCAACAGACACATGAAAAAGTGCTCAGCCTCACTCATCATCATAGAAATGCAAATCAAAACCACATTGAGATACTGTCTAACCCCAGTAAGAATGGCCATCATTAATAAAACAAACAACAACAGATACTGGCAGATTGAGGAGAGAAAGGAACGCATCTACACTGCTGGTGCAAATGCAAACTAGTGCAACCTCTTTGGAAGACAGTGTGGCGATTTCTGAAAGAACTAGAAATTGACCTTCCATATGGCCCAGCAATCCCCCTATTGGGAATATATCCAGAGGAACTCATGTCATTCTACAAAAAAGATACCTGCACATGCATGCTTGTTGCAACTCTATTCACAGTAGCAAAAACATGGAACCAATCATGCTGCCCATCGAAGCTAAACTAGATTTTTAAAATGTGGTACATATACACACTGGAATATTATGCAACCATGAAGACAAACATATGAACTTTGCAGCAACTTGGATTGATTTAGAGTAAATCATATTCAGAGATCTATCACAGAAACAAAGAACAGAGTACCATATGTTCTCACTCATCAGTGAACCTTGAACAATTATCATAATACTATAAGAAAGGGCTTGGCAGTAGTGAGAAACTGCCAGGGGAGTGGGGGTGGGATTGACAGTTAAGGGAAAGTGCCAGGGGAGAGAGGGTTACAACTCATCAACAATGGTACCTGCATAATGAACATTTATATAGCTAACCCTGAATTGTACCCCACATCTTTAAAATAAAAAAAGAAAAAGAAAAACGAAAAATCATAATATAGGATGTTCTATCATCTTACATGCCCATTGCCGTCCATTCCTTCTTCCCAACTTTGACTTCTGATATTCACTGATCTTTGTTGTGTCTTTATAATTTTGTCATTTAGAATTTTATGTAAATTAGTTTAAAAAATCATTTAAAAAGGGAAGAAACAAAGCAAGGGGAATCACACTCCCAGATTTTAAACTTTATTACAAAGCAATAATCAAAATAGTCTGATATTGGCATATAGACCAATGGAACAGAGTAGAGATTCCGGAAGCAAAACCTAAATTTCTCAAACTCATCTTCTACAAAGCCTCCAACAACAACCACCAGGGAGAGAAGAACCTATTCAGTAAATGGTGCTGAAAAAACCAGAAGATCATATACAGAAGAGTAAAACAGGACCCCTACCTATCACCATACACAAAAATCAACTCTAAATGGATCAAAAACCTAAACATAAAACTTCAAACTATAAGACACTCTTACAGAAATTGGAATAGATAAGCAATTCCTGATTAAAATTCCAAAAGTCCTGCCATAAGAGATAAGATTGACAAATGGGATCTCATCATACTGCAAACTTCTTTAAAGCAAAATAAACCATGTAGAGAGTGGGGAGACAACCCACAGAATGGTAGAAAATATCTGTCAACTGTGTATCTGACAAAGGTCTAACATCCAGGATCTACAAAAAACTTTGCGCCAAAAGTAAAAAACAAACAAACAGCCCTATTAAAAAGTGAATAAAAGATATGAATAGACATTTCTCAAAAGAATACATGTGAGCAGTCAACAGATACATGAAAAAGTGCTCAGCCTTACTGATCATCAAAGAAATGCAAATCAAAACCACACTGAGATACCACCCAACTCCACTAAGGGTGACCATCATTAATAACTCAAAAAAACAACATACGCCGGAGAGGATGTGGAGAAAAGGTAACGCTTCTATAGAGTTGGTGGGAATGTACACTAGTAAAATTTCTATGGAAAACAGTGTGGTGGTTTCCAAAAGATCTAAAAATCGACCTTTTATGTGACCCAGCAATCCCCCTTTTGGGAATATACCCAGAGGAACTCAAATCAGTCTACAAAAAAGATAACTGCACAAGCGTGTTTAATGCAGCACTACTCACAATAGCAAAAACATGGAACCAACCATACTGCCCATCCAAGGTGGACTAATTTTAAAAAGCAGTACATAGACATAATGGAATATTATACAGCCATAAGGAAGGATAGAATTATGGACTTCACAGCAATTTGGATGGATTTAGAGTCTATCTTACCCAGTGATCTATCATAGAAACAAAGAAATGATTATCATATATTCTCACTCATAAGTGGACCCTGAACATTTATCATAATACTACATGAAAGGAATTGGCAGTAGTGGGACACTGCCAGTGGGGGGGGGGGTTACATAATATCAATAAGGGTAACTGATCCCAAACTGGGCAAACTGAGGAAAGCCAAACTTCACCTGTATGATGACCACTTATATACCTAATCCCGAATTGTACCCCACATATTTAAAATAAAATAATTTAAAAATAAAAATAAATCTTACTTTATAAGCTTGGTAAAAGCAGTAAAAAGCAAAATATTACTAGAAAGAAAAAGAGAAGCAATAAAAATATATTTAAAAATACATGAGATTTTTAGGAGTCAAACAATTGCTATCAAAAATATATAAATAAACCCATAAAACCTATAGAATTGTACCAAATGGCACAATGATATATGCTGGTAATGACATAAAATAATTAATAATGACCATTTGTATACCTAACCCTGAATTGTACCCCACAACTTTAAAATTAAATTAAATTGAAACTAAAAAAAGAAGTAAAACAAATAATTCATAACATTTGTCATTATGTTCTGTGTGTTCTAAAATGTAGGGACATCAGCAATACATTTTAGAAAAATACCCACTGAAAAAATTAACATTTTTTGTTTTAATTTTGAAACATAATGGGCTTCATTTCTGTTATGCACATTGTAATAAAAGTCTTAACTAGAAATGTGAACCTAAGGATCAGAATTTCAAGTATAAGATTTTAAGCTTTTTGAGGATGTAAAACACATATTTCATTTAGATGCAATTTGCTCCATTTACATATATAACTTTCCTCAAAATGTGACTAAAAGTAGACTATCTAGAGGGAAGTAAGGGAGGGCTATTTTAAAAGAACAAAAAATAATTCTTACATTCTTTATGTACAGAAAGAATATGTCAGCTTTTAAACCCCTGAATGTCATACAATATATAGATGACTATTCAAAACAAAGTTAAACATTAATGATGTGCTATGAATATTAATTTTATAAATTTATAACTTAGTTTAGCTGAAGTCATAGGGAATAAACAAAAATATTTTAATAAATAAATATAGTAATTTTTATTATGGTAATTTTCTTTATGATGATAATTTGCAAATAATGGAAAGGAAATTATTATGATAACTCTAGTAGTGTTTTACACATTATTTTTTAAGTTGGTAGGAAAAAGCCTATATTGCCTTCTAATTCTCATTTTTAAGAGTCTGAAGAAAGCTATATTTCTATCAGATGATATAAAAGCCTGTGAAATGCTCTAGGGGATCAATGGGGTATTTTATTAATATGGTATCTCAATCTATACCTTTAAAAATTTTCTCCATTTCCTATTATAAAACTTCATCTTTTGGATAGCTAATCTTCAACAAACTATCTTACTAGTATTTCAAAAAAATTTTAATTGTTTTCTTTTTCTTTGAAGTTAGACATATAATCAGACAACTTACTTATAATATGCATTAAAACCAAATTAAAGAGTCACCTTATTTGGTCTACTTCGTGCTCTCTCCTTGGTCTCAATTGCATTATTTATGGTATTAATATATTAATTCTTCTATCTTTCATTTAGCTTTCTTTAAATGCTATGGGAAAATGTAATAAAACACTCAAATGGATTTGCAAAAAAGTACTATTGTAATACAAAAAGCATTGGTTTATGGAGCCTAAGAAATTGACTGGTAGACAGAGAGAGATAGCAATGCTTGATATACAGGTGCCAGAAGAAAGCCTAAATTTGATGTAAGAAAAGAAATTAAAAATTAAAAGAAAGGGTAGCAGAGTAAAAGTAAGGTCCTATAGAACATAGTTAGGTTCTAGAAATAGCTTGCCTGCTTGTTTTTTTTTTTTGAGCTGGAGTCTTACTCTGTCGCCCAGACTGGAGTGCAGTGGCCACTCCCGGCCACCGCAGCCTCGACCTGCTGGACTCCAGCGATCCTTCCACCTCAGCCTTCCGAGTAACCGGAATTATAGGCACGCGCTATCATGCCCAGCTGATTTTTGATTTATTGTAGAGATGAGGTCTTGCCAAGTTGTCCAGGCGGGTCTCGAGCACGCGGGCTCAGGCAATCCACTCATCTCAGCCTCCCAAAGCGCGGGATTACAGTCTGAGCCCGGCTGCCTGCCTGTTTTGACTAAGCAGTAAAGACTTAAGTAGTCAGACTGTTGAGGAAAGACAAATTACACACACACACACACACACACACACACACACACCAGTTGTTGAAAGTTGTGGAAAGCCCTGGTTTAGAATTTGGTGTCAGTTCAGAGACAGCAGTATCTCTCATAAAATACTGGCAAGCTATACCACCTAGTTTGATTCTGAATTTTGCATAAATATATGGAGTTAAATGTGCCCTTATGGACCAGCTCATTTGATGAAGTGACATAAATAAAGCTTTCTGACCAAAACACCAGTCTCTGGTCAAAGACCAGTTGCCCTTTTCTACTAGCTTCTTATCCAATGTTACCACCTCATCTTTATTCTTAAGTCTGGTAGACTGTGGTCAGTTATCCTGTCACCAGACAGAATTCAATAAAACCAACATCAAGCAGGAAAAAGAAATAAACATCCTTAGTTATCACATCTCAGGCATGGGCAAATGTTAGAATCCAGAAAGAAACTACAGCTAAGTGAGTTAAAGGCATTAGCCATCAGTGTGGTGAAAAGGAATCAAATAGTAAGTCATATATGCTGGCTGATCCTTAGTACATAGGTGAGGTCACAAATGCTTGACACTAAAGAGAAGTGAAGGAATATAAAAATAGCAGGCAGATTGTTATAACCTCTCTGCTAGAGTACCTCACTACACCTCTGAGATATAGATTTCATAAATTCTTCCATTTTAGCCACTGTTCAAAGCTTACAATGCCACCTTATTTGTTCCTCTTGCACAATTGTCCCTGAAACAAAATAATTATATTCAGGGTTTTGTTAGCATCTTGGTAGCCAAAGAAACTGGTAGAATAACCCTGCTAAATATGTCTCTCTTGCTGTCCTCTTGACTTTTACAGCAATTTCCAACAGCTGTCAACAACTTCTGTGTAGTTTGCAGAGGTCAGGCATGGCTGTGCCACCTATGGATCTGTTTTCTAGGTTAAAGCACCTTTTTCTTTTGAGTCATATAATTTCTCCTTATTCTTAAATTAAATGTAATTTTTTAAAATCAGAATCTCATTCTGTCGCCCAGGCATGTTCACTACCACAGCCTTTTCTCTTCTGGGCTCAGGGGATCCTTCTGCTTCAGCCCTCCAAGTAGCTGGAAATACAGGCGTGCACCACCATACTAGCTAATTTTTTGATTTATTGTATAGACGAAGTCTTGCCAAGTTGTCTAGGCTGGTCTTGAACACCTGCGTTCAGGCAATCCTCTCACCTCCACTTCCCAAAGTTCTGGGATCACAGGAATGAGTCACCACACCCTGCCTATTCCTCCATATATATATATCTCAAAAAGAATATATATATATATTGAATTGGAATCTCTCTCTGTCACCCAGGCTGGAGTGCCATGGCACACTCACGGCCACCCCAGCATCAACCTGATGGGCTCTGGTCTCAGCCTTCCAAGTAGCCAGAACTTCAGGCGCATGCTACCACGCTGGGAAAATATTTGATTTATTATAGTGATGAGGTCTCGCCAAGTTCCCTGGGCTGGTCTCAAATGCAAGGGCCCAGACAACTCACTCGGCCTCCCAAAGTGCTGGGATTACAGATTGAGCCACTGAGCCTGGCCTCCTCCTTATATTTTTAAGAGCCACTGAGCCTGGCCTCCTCCTTATATTTTTAAGAGACAGTCTCTTCCTTTCACATGGCCACTAACTCACATATATCATTAAGGCAGAGCTTATTGAAAATAGGAATTATTTTGTCATCTATCTTTTGATGACAAACACCCAAGTGGCCAGGACATAGGACTGGGTGCCAAAATATATGTTTAGTACTAATGGAGAAACATTTCCTTCAGTTGCTTTCACTTTTCAGAAATCAGTTTTCAGTGGGTTGCTTCTCCAACCAGATCTACTGGCAACTTTCATACTGAAATAATTTGTTGTTGCCTTGGGTGTTGAGCAGGAAAAATACAATTTCCAGACTCTGACTGTAAATTTAATAGGGTTCGTATTAGATACAGAATTAGTGCCATCCTTTATTCAACCTTTCATGTCTTAAAAAAAATGTTCCAGTCCACAGCTGGATAAACCCCAAATGCAGCAGGAATTCTAGAGCTGCTGTGAACATTGGTCATGGCTTGCAGCAGAAGAGAACACACAAAGTATGTGATCTCTTGCTGGACACTGTGAGGGCGAACAGAGTAGGGAGAAGGCCACATGCAGCCTTTCAGATGACTCCACTCAAGGGATAAGTCAGACATTCAAACATATCTGAAGTTTAAATAAGGTTTTGAGCTCCCCAAAAGCTTGACAGTCAACTGATCTGTGTTCTTTAAAAATGGAATTAGAAGAAAAAAACAAAAGATATAAACTTTATTTCTCAAGGTAAAGTCATCAAGTTTAAGACACTTGTAAGTGATGAAGTCAGTCATTTAGTCCATCCCTAAAGAACTGGAGATCCTGGAAATTTAACTATGTCAATGCAATCTTTTTTTTACATTATTAACTGAAGAAAAACGGGCTCCCTCTAAAGATTTTTTTTTACAATCAGGAAACAAAAAGAAGTAAAAAGGAACCAAATCAGGATTGTAAAGTAGGTGCCTAATGATTTCCCATCAAAACTCTTGCAAAATTGCCCTTTTTGTGAAAGGAGTAAGCAGGAACATTGTCATGGTAGTGAAGGCCTCTCAAGTGAAGATTTCCCAGACATTTTTATGCAAAACTTTTGGCTAAATTTCTCAAAACACTTATAATATGCAGATGTTATCATTTTTTGGCCCTTCAGAAAGTCAAATAGTAAAATGGCTTGAGCATCCAAAAAGCTTTGTTGCCATGGCCTTTGCTCTTGACCAGTCTGCTTTTGCTTTGATTGGACCACTGCCACATCTTGGTAGCCATTGCTTTGATTATGCTTTATCTTTAGGACTATACTGGTGAAGGCACATTTCATTTCCTATTACAATTCTTGGAAGAAAGTCTTCAGCATCTTGACCTCAGTTTAAAATTTTCATTGAAAACTCTGATCTTGTCGGTAGCTGATCTTGACACAATAGTTTTGTGAGTGGAAAGTTTGCTCAACTTTAATTTTTCACTCATAATTTTGTAAGCTGAACCAGTTGAGATGTCTATGGTGTTGGCTATTTTTTATGCTGGTAATTGTTAGTTCTCTTCAATTAGGGACACAAACAAGATGATTTCCTTCACAAATTGATGTGGATGGCCTGCCACTGAGATCTTCATCTTCAACACTATCTCATTCCTTATTTTTAAAAGTTACCCATTTGTAAATTGCTAATTTATTTGGGAGACTGTCCCCATATACTTTTTGTAAATAATTAATAATTTCATCATTCTTTAACCCAGGATTCATCAGAAATGTGATATTTATTCTTCCTTCAATTTTAGCAGAATTTATGTTGCTTTTTAAAAACCGATGTCTTGTCTTTCTTAGTGCCTCAAACTAGATCCTATTCAAACAAGATAAAATAAGTTAAGTCAGGTTTATTTTGGTACAAAAAAGTGATATTGGCCGAGCTCGATGGCTCAGGCTGTAATCCTGCGCTTTGGGAGGCTGAGGTGAGTGAATTGCCTGAGCCCACGGGTTCGAGACCCGCCCGGGCAACTTGGCGAGACCTCATCTCTACAAAAAAATTAGCCGGGCGTGGTAGCACGTGCCTGTAGTTCCAGGTACTTGGAAGGCTGGCGGGAAGATCGCTGGAGCCCAGCAGGTCGAGGCTGCGGTGGCGGGGAGCGGCCACTGCACTCCAATCTGGGCGGCAGAGTGAGACTCCAACTCAAAAAAAAAAAAATGATATCTATGTATAGTTTTTTTTTTAATTTGCATTTTTTCATGAAAGTTTTGAAAACCACTCATATTATAGAAATAAATATGCAAGTAAGAATGAATCAGTGTCTACAGTTTTCCTTACCTCTTCCCCTCATAGGTTCCTAATCAATATCTCATCTATCTTCCCTAAACCATTTGAACTATAATTCATGCTTCCCCTCAACCTTCTCTCTCTCTCTGTCCCTAATTTTCTACTAATTTATCTTGACTAAAGTGTGAAAAAATGTATTTCTTCCTAATTCAGGAAAGCTAAGGTGGAAGTCTTTAAAGGAAACTTAAAAACCAAACTTTTAAAAGAGAAAAATAAATAAGAGATTATAAAATGAAACAAAGAGTGTAGAAACAGATGAGTTTCACAGAGCATATATTTATGAGCCAAATTTGCTAAATTTAATGTGTCAGATTGGCTGACACCACTTGCTTTCCTTCACTTAGTTCATGATGAGGAAACCCTTCCTGCAATCAGCACATTTGCCATTAAAAGCAATGATTCTTAAGATGATTTGCAGTAGCTATATATCCTCCTACTAAACACCAGACAAAACCAAAAGAGACAAAAAACCTTGTGGCAACTTCATTCACCACCAAACCTCCGAAAGACAAGACTAACCTCCCTGCCTTCTCTCTACTTGACCACCTGCCACTTACTCCTCACCCCATTGCGTTTGGCACCCATTCCTAGCACTCTAAAACTGTTTTCAGGAAGGTCAGCAACAGCCCCTCGATTGCCAAATACAATTCCCAGATCTCTTTAACTTGTTCTCTGACCCTGTTGACCAATTCCTTATTCTTGACCCTCTCTTCCCTTGGTTTCTGTAATTTTAGTTAAGCTAACAGATAATGTTTGTGTTTGTTAGTTTCAAAACTGACTTGAAAGGGCTGATAAACAAGTTTCTGCCACATACTCTTCTTTTACCTCTCTGACCATCTGATTATTCCCCAACTCCCACTCTCTTTTTCTCTGGTAGTTGTTTCATGTTTACCTATGTATTAAATCTATGTATTTTACTGTCATTTTGTACTCGCTTTTCCTCTTTCCCCAAACTTCTACTTCCAACCTCCCAATGATCACATACTGAGCAGAAGACTTCTGATCTGACCTCACAAATCCTGCATTTTTGGCTGTCATTTCCCCCTGTCTGCTATCCATTTCTGTATTCACCCATGGACTTTACCTCTTCTACTCCTTCTATCTTATCTGCAACCACATGGTTTTGCATTTTAAAAGTTTACTTACTATTTAAGGCATAATTTGGATTATATAGTTTTGATTGCCTCAGTCAGAATTCATCAGTCCTATTAACTGAAACAACACTGTCTTTTCAGATCTCTCATAGTAGTATATCATGAATATTAGCTCCTTTTTGATACCCAGTATGATTATTACTAGATTATAAACACTTTGAAGGCAAAAATCAATCTTGAATATGCGTTGTGCTGCTTAGTACAGTGTCTTGCATTAATTCGTTCACCTGTTCACTTATTTGTATCAAGATATATTTACTGAACACCTACCAGTACTAGATATAGTTCTGGCCATTGAAAGCACAGTGATGTAAAAAACATAGTCCCTACTCTCAAGATACTGGACAGAGAAAATAGCCATATAAAAGAATACAAATAAGATAACTGCAAAGAGTAGCAAGTGCTATGAAGAAAACAGTGTAATGGGATAGAATCTAACAGGTTGGGGTCAACTCTAAGCGTGACATTCAAGAGGGCTTCCTGACATCTTAGCTGAGATCTAAATGATAAGAACAAGCAAGGCACAGAAAGATCTGGAGGGATAACAACCTAGATAAAGGGAATAACATGAACAAATTTCCAAGTGGAGATTAGAGAAGTAGGCAGGAAGGAGGTTGTGTAAGATTGCAGAATCCTTTTAGAGAGTTTTAGATTTACTTGTAATGCATGCAATGGGAAAATATAGTAAGGTATTGATTAGAGAACTTATGTCATCTGAATTCCAGTTTTAAAAATCCACTCTGGCTGCTATGTAAAGAATAAACTGAAGAGTAAACACAGGAGACTAGGTAAAAACTAATACAGAAGCCTAAGCAAGGAAAAATAGTGGAAACTAGTACAAATTAAGTGGGGGTTTAGAAAATGGTGGAAAATATATTTGTGATAGATTTCAGAGTTAGCATTAACAGGATTTGCGTTGAATAAGGAGGAGCATGAGAGACAGAGAGTTATCAAATAGTAGTAACTCAGTAAAGATTTGTCAAGCAGATGATAACTTATGAAGTCAAATTCTACCAAGACAAGTGATCTTGTAAGCTCCTCCAAGTATGATTTAACAATAGCAGAAAATAAAAAAAGTTAAGCAAGAAATGTAAGTATGAGTTTCACCAAGAAAAAAATAGTATTTCAATTCCAGCTTAAGTCCAAATACCATACCCATCTCTCCCTCACCTTGCACAAAAGAACTACCCCCCATATTTCTATATTTCTTAGGGAAAGAATTATGCATTTCAAGTGAATGTAGAATGAAATCTATGAGTATTTATAAGGGGAGGTGTCTTTCTTTGACCTTTGAAAGAAGTCTTTTTAAGTTCCCAGGTTTTTAAAATAAATGGACAGTTTAGCCTGGAATCAATCAAAGGGATTCAGCCATGATTAGAAGAAGCTCTGCTTTAAGCAGCTCATAAATGCACCTCTTAATAATCTTTAAATTTATGAAAAATGTTTCTTCATAAATGAACAATTTTTATATAAGTTATCTCTAAACTCTCCTAGTAACTCCCAGCTCATCTGTTACCATAAGCAAAACATACAAATACTTGAAGGAAAAAATTTCAGTGATTTGAAAAAAAAAATTTGAATAATAATTCAATTTACAGTAGGTTTTGAAGTGCTACCAGACCTACAAAGAGTACACTTCTGGCCGAGTTTGCATTGACTCTTCTTCAGTCACTAATTCTGCCTCTTCTCTCCTTTAGTTATTTTCAATTCCACATATATACATTCATCTAAGTATGTTTGTATGTATTGGAGTAATTGAGTTTAAAAAAATAATTTCTGACTTACAAAAAAGTTGCAAAATAATACAGAGAGTTTCTATATACCATTCCCCATCATCCTCTAATATTTACATTTTATACAACCATAGAACATTTAGAAAACTGAGAAACTAGCGTTGGTATGATGCTACTAACTAAAGAACAGAATTCATCCACATTTTCCCAGTTTTGTCCATTAACTGTCTTTTTCCAGTTTTAAATTCCTACATTGGATTTAGATGAGGGATCAGCAAACTATGGTCCCAAAGGCCAAATCCAGCCCACTGTTTATTTTGATAGGTAAAGCTTTATTTATATATTTATTTATTTGCATATTATTTCTGACTGCTTTTATAATAAAATGATAGCAGTAAATAATTGTAGCAAAGACTGTTTGGCTTAAAAAGTCTAAAATATTTACTATCTTTCCCTTTACAGAAATAGTTTACCCACCCCGGATTTAGATGTACTGTTTCCTTGGTCTCTTCCAACCTGTGACTTTTCCTAAGTCTTCTCTTATATTAAAAGACATGATACTTTTAAACAGTACCAGTGAGTTATTTTGAAGAATGTCCTCAACTTGGATTTATCTGAGGTTTCTTTTGTTAGACTGAGGTTACATGGGATTGATATGCCTTTCTCAGTATATTATATCAGAGATCATGATGTTGCTATATATTACTGGTGACATTTGCCTTGATCACTAGGCTAAGGTGGAAACTTATGATTTTTCCTTTTGTAATTAGTAAATATTTTAGCAGAGATATTTTGAGATTATGCAAATATTCTGTTTTGATTAAACTCTAACCAATAAATTTAAACATCCATAATGGACTTTGCCTGCTGCAATTCCTACTATGATATGCTAATTATGATTTTTATATTTGTTTTATTTCTTTTACATTTATTAAATAGAATGATTCTATAAGGAATAGTTGTCACTTCTAGGTCACATATTTGTTTTTATACCTGTCTGAACTTATCTATATTTGTTTTATTTATTTGAATTGTAAATCGGCTACTATTATAATTTATTTCATTGCTCAATCTCTTCTCAATCTGGGAACTTCAAATTTTATTCCTATACCCTTTTAATATGCCATGATTGTTTTTTAAATTACTTTACTTTAAATGCCACAAAATGTTCAAGTTAATTTTGTTTTTCTGACTCAGTCCTGGAGTAAAAAAGTTCTCCAAGGAGTTCCAGCTCTTTTTATTGGAGAATGGTAGCTCTTTTTATTGGAGAATGGTATTTAGAAAACAAGATCTGAGTGCTAGATGTGCTCATTACAATGGGATATCACTATTCTAGCCACTCTCAATAAATAAAGCTAATGCAGTGAGGTTTATTTACTTATGTATCTGTATACATTTTTAAAAAAGCATGACTCCATATTAATGCTTCTGATAATGCACCTCTACAGGGTTTATTCTACTTTCCTGTTTTCCTTATTTGTAAATTCTATTTCTGATAGTAAAACACATGGCTTTCTTTACCAGATGATAGACAACAGATAGATAGATAGATAGATATACAGACAGACTTATTTATATACTTTAGTATATAAATAAAATATATAAACATAGTTTCAGAATACCTGATCCATATACACGCCCATAAGGAATACAATTACCAACTATACTACAGTGTTTATAATATAGTTATTTTATTATTAGTTTTATCTGAGTACCCAGTCAAACACTATTTCCCAAATTTTCTTGGAAACTCTTTTCCTTCCACCCCCTTTGGTTTGGCTTTGTGATTTTTGTTTGCTGTATTACAATGTTTAGAAGCAAGTCACAATTCCCGTTCTTAAGGCTATAAACTCCCCTGCCAAGACCAGAATTCTTACATATCCTATAGTTTCCATCCAAGCCCCTAGAACAAGTAACTCCACAAATGTGATTATTAGATCATGTTTGTGTTTCATTTACTATTCTTTCATTTTTTAATTTATTTAGTCTGATATTAGAAAAACAAAATGACAACACTCTAATACAGACATCCAGTCACTTCAACATTTCTGACTATTGAGATGACCTCTTAAACAACTACCTTGATTCTGCTAGAACTGACTTAGGCACTTCTAATAAAGACAAAGCCCAGGAAGCCACAAATGATCTCCTATAGCAAACAGACTCTGCTTGAGTTTTCCTTTAACAACAATTCCTGCTCAGGTCAAGCTGAGGAGGAATTGAATTGAGAATGGAAGACAGGTTTTCTAAGAGCTACCCTTTAATTTTTACATTTTATTCTAGTTCTCATTTGCTTCACTTAGATATTGGATACATGAATAAAACTAATTTTCATGGTCATATAAGCTGGGACCATGATGAGTTTTAACATGTATATTTTCCACATTATACTTTTGAATAGAAAGAACTTTCCTTAAATTTATTTAAGTCTATACCAGTCCTTATGGGAAAACATATGCAAAGCATTTGGGGATTATTGTCAAGTCTCTTTGAATTGGGACTCTTTCAGAATGAAATAAAGAACAAATTCCCTTAGACAAGATAAAAGGCTCGCCATGAGCTATAGGATATGTAAGTATATAAATAAGTCTGTCTGTATATCTATCTGTGTAGTGAACTCAGTTCTTGATCTTGACTTCTGTTGACTTTCATCCACATCGTTTTTTTACTACTTCTATAAACTCTGACCATTATGGGTATTCTAGTTTCTTGAGGTTTGGATGACTCATGTTCCAGTTTGCAGTTCTGGAAAACAAAACAAAACAAAACAAATAAATATATGCAACAAAACAAAACAAAACACCACTATGAGCACGCTTTTCTATTGATTCCCTCCTTTCCCTTTAGCCTTTTTTTCAGCTATAAGGTTCATCACCTTGATACTTTGTGATTAAACCTATAATGTAAACAGTTGAAAATACATTTAAAACACTCAAATAATGCCCCTTGTTCCAGTTTTCCATTTTCAGTTTAGTCTAAAAAAAGTTTTTACTCATCTTAACTTCAATCTCAAATTTGGTTCCAGTTTAAAAGAAAACATTTGGGACCTTTTGGTTTATGTACCATTTGGCTCATACATCTTCAGAAACACTGTTAGCAGTTGAATGGTCTGTCTGTATTTCTTCTCTTCCTATATCCTGGCCATCTCCACTATTTTAAGTAGCACAGACTCACCTTACTTTCCATGCTTTTGCTAGTTTAAAAATATGTAGTGCTTTAGCCTCTACTTACTATTAACTTGGCTGCATTTCAGAGAGGTTGAACCTTCTTATCAAGACTGTTTCTTTTTGCTGGCAGACCATGAAAGAAGTAGGTAGCGAGTGTCCAAGTTCCTTGGAAAGCAAGGCCTTCTCATATTTTTTTCATACCCTTCAAAGTACAGGGCTGAGCTTAGAGTTAGTTATGAACCTGGTGCCAGATCAGTGAGAGAATGATTATACAGCTGAGAGTTATGATTTCCAGGCTTCTATACAGTAGAATATAGCAATGACTCTCCTTATCTCAAGGCAGCCTTAAAGTAGCTTCTTCTAACTCATTTAAATCTACTTCAAGTTTAGTGGGGAACTAAAACTCTTACCTCATCTGCCCTACACCAAGGCAAGGTACTATTCCGTGGCAGAATGGTGTGACAGATATCTCACTCTCTCTCCAGTATTCATTCCAGTATACCATGCTGCATTTTTCTAGCAACTTGAGTCATCATCTACAAGCCCATTTTTGGAATCTGAGAAACTATCCTGCAAGCCTTCATGGGCATGCTTCTTCTTACTCTTCACCAAATGCTTCTGTTCCACTGTCCCAACTGTAGTCACATTGTTCTACTCTCAGTTCCATGCACTAGATTTGCTGCAGGGCTTAGCATATGGCATTTCTTCTGCCTAGAAAAGAGATCCCTTCCATTTTCTCCTAGTTCATGTTGATTCCTTTTTCAACTTAAGTGCAATTTCCCTTGATGGAAACTGAAATCCAGGCTGCCTTAAATCTATTATGTTATATATCTCCATATACATTACTTTGTAGCATAACATTGTTTTATAGTACATTCATTTAGATTATTAATTGATCAATGACTTTCTTTTCAATTAGTCTAAAAGCTCCATGAAGGCAAGCCGGTGTCTGCTTTCCTCACTATAATATCTCTGTCCCTAGTCCAATGTCCAACCCATAGTATCTGTTCATTAAAAAAATTATTGCTAAGAGAATGACTACTGGATTTGTTGCTCACATGGAGATCACTAGCTTTCTGAAATCATCTAACCATATTGAGTATTATGTCTAGATCATGTCCCTGTGCACAGCAATTACCTGTTCTGTTTGTTTATCTGGATTTCAATTCCCAGATATTTCAATTTGGTTTGTATTAAATACAACTGAGAGCCAGAAATCTACATTCTACATTTTTACATTCTCTCAGGTGTTTCTGCTACAGGTAGTCAATGGACCAATTGGAAAAACACTGCCAAGATAAAGATGTTTCCAAGAAAATAAATAGAAAAATGTCCTACCCTTAGGCTATATCTAAATTAAAGACAGTGATATAGGATATAGCACAGATATATAGATAGACAGTGACACAGACAGAAATATATAAAGGTAAGTGGTCAATATCTAAATATTGGTCAATATTTAATTAAGTTGTTAATTAAATAAGTAAATATATTTTCTTCTGTGTTTTCCAAGTCTGACAAAAGACCTACTTAGGATTCACCTAGGAGAAACTCGTAGGATCTCTATTTCCAAGAGATAATTCTTTATTAAATTTTTTGGCGAAAGTAAGTTATGTGCCACTCTGAACCAGGTCTCTTTACCTGGAGAGTTTATGAAGGAAGTGCTGCCCACTGTCCCATGATTTTGAAACACTGATGAGGCATAATTTTTATCTTAGATTATTTTCAAAGATGAAGATTGTACAAGTGAAGAACAGAATTTATGGAAATCATTAATAAGTCCCACTGCCACCAGCATTCTCTCACGCTTCCCGGAGTAACCAATAATACTACTGCAGTGTGTATTCTTGCATACATTTCTTTATCTTCATTAAAATGAGTATATATGTAATACATATTATTCCTCAGCTTGGTTTTCTTTTTCACTTAAAAATATATCTCTGGCCGGACTTGGTGGCTCAACCTGTAATCCCAGCACTTTGGGAGACTGAGGTGAGTGAGTTGCCTGAGCTCACAGTTCAAGACCCACCCAGGCAAGTTGGCAAGACCTCATCTCTACAATAAATCAAGAATTAACTGGGTGTGGTAGTACGTGCCTGTAGTTCCAGCTACTTGGAAGACTGAGGTGGAAGGATCGCTGGAGCCCAGCAGGCTGAGGCTGTGGTGACCGGGAGCGTGCCTCTGCACTCCAGTATAGGAGACAGAGTGAAACTCCAACTCAAAAATAAATAAATAAATAAATAAATAATATATCTCTTCTACCAGATCAATAGATGTAGATATAAGTCCATTTTAATGGTTGCATTATATTCCTTAGTACTAATGTATCACAATTTACTTCCCAATTCCATTATTGATGAAAATTCAAGTGATCCCCATTCTGGCCATGTGTATTGAATCCTAACCAATCTAAACTATTGTTGAGAAACCATTTGTGTCAACACCAGAGTAGTGTTCTACTGCATAGAAATACTTTTTTTCATCTAATAAGTCCCTGTTTGCTAGTGGATCCATTTCTAAAATCTTTATTGTACCCCACTGATTTATTTGCTTTTGAGGGGCTACATAATATACTGATCAAGGCCATGTTTGAGCTCATGCTCCACTATGTATTGTCTATGTGACTGTGGGCAAGCTTCTGTGGCCTCAGTGTCTTCATCTGTCAAATAGATATAATAATAGTATCTCTCTCCTATAGTTGTTTAAGAATTAAATTAGTTAATTTTTGTAAAGAATTTAGAATAGTGTCTACAGCATAATAAGAATTATATATAGTTTTGCTAAATAAATAAAAATAAATTTTAATGGCATACCATTCTACTTCTATTGCAGTAAAATGTTAATATCTGATAACACTAGATTTCTTCACTAATACTCCTTATTCTAAATTGTCTTGGTTAGTCTTAGGCAACTAATATTCCATGCATACTTTAAAATACTTTTGTCTTAACCCATTGGAAATCTGATTGAAATTGTCTTAGAATAGTTTATTAATTTGGAAAAGATTGGTATTTTATGATATTAAATCTTCCTTTTAGGAGCACAAGTTTTGTTTCCTTTATTCAGGTCTTATTTTATACCTTAAAAGTGTATTTTATAACTTTCCTAATAAAAGTTCTGCCCCTTTCTTGCTAAATTTTATTTCTACACGTGTAATAATTTTGAAGACTTTTGTAAATAGGACTGTTTTATCATCCCTACTTTCTAAAATTTTTTACTTATCATGTAATATGAATACACACATTATATATAATTATACATGCTTGTATATGTATATACACATATATGTATATATGACTTGAAATGCAAAACACACTCAGGAGTATACAAGGAAAATCTTTTTCCAATATTTTCTCCTAGTTGTCTTTTTTTTATGGTTTTTAAAATGTCTTTTCACAGCTTTAAAACTGAATAAGTTTGATTTTCTTATTGTAGGATAAATTACATACATGATAGAAAATGATATAGTTTTCAACCTACTGCCATTTAATTATATCTGAATTTCAGAATAACTATCATCTTGTGTGGTTTAATTTTTTTTCTCTAATTCACTAAAAACATTTGTTACTTAAAGTAAACAACATCTCTTTAATGAGTAAACAACAGCTTTAAAATGTCATTATAAAATGTCATTCAAGGGAAGTTAGTAAGAACATAAAGTAAACAAGCAAGGTTTATATCAACATCTGCAATGGCATTACTGAAATAACACTCCTCAAAAACTGTCACATATTCTAAGTAACCAATGCTATGCTAGAAGAATGCTGCTTTGATTTCCTACCTCGGCAATTCGACACCAAATACAGATAGGACTATATGGTCCCAACTACATAGGAGCAGCCATCTCAGGGCCATTCCTGTCTGAGGTTGGAGTTGTGTGCATTGCAGCCCCAAGTATTCCTCTCCTCAAGCAAAACTGTCCTTCCCTATCTCTCCCAGCTCAGATGCCTGCACCATCCAACTCCAACAGTTTCCCAAGTGAGAATTCCTTGTAATGAGAGTCTGACTCACAGTAAGCTGACGCCCAAAAGAGACCAATCAACACTGTACTTTCTTCTCTGTGATGGGGGAATAGAGCAATTTGGCTATTATTTCTTATAGACTATCACAGTATGCACCTGACCATGGACCCTTAAAATCTTCTCTGTATAGCAGGCTTCTGAATCTTCATAAGGTTTATATTCCGTGCTCCACAACACATGTATCTTTCCAAGGCTTCCAGCCTGTTAGTCACCTCTTGCTTGTCTTCCCAATTAGCATGATGCCATTGATAGAACAGATCTGTGTTCTGTGGTATGTCCGTTCAGATCACTGCATATCATATCTTGACAGAGCAGAAGGGTAAACAGAGCCGAGGCAAAACAGTAAATGAATACCACTGTCCATTCCACAATAAGGCAGTTTCTAATCCTTTCCCCTGATTCAGACTTTTTTTTTTAAAAAATGTGTTCTCCACATGAATGACCGCATGCCATATACCTGAGGTCTTATTGATTTGTTCTAGTGACAGTACCCTCCTTGCCACCCAACTGCCATGTTGCACCAGGGCTGTTACTAAGCTGCCGTCATCTTTGGTCATTCTTCAGTATCCATCTAATTCCTGCTGAGACCAGAATGGCAAATGGAATAGAAATTGGGTAGTGACCACCATCCCTGCATTTTTTAGGTTTTAAATGGAGGCACCTATCTCTGCTATCTCACCCAAGTGTCATAGTATTTTGATTTGTTCTTTTAACCACAGTGGGGAGCAGTTTCAGCACTTTCTGCTTGACCTTCTCCACTACAGTATTTCTTTTTTTTTTTTAACTTTTAAAGTTTTTTATTTTAAAATTATGGGGTACAATTCAGGGTTAGGTATACAAATATTCATTGTGCAGGTACCCTTGTTGATGAGGTGTGCCCCCCTTTTCCTCAGGCAGATTTCAACTACTGTCAATCCCACCTCCCTGTCCCCACCCCCCATAATTTCCTGCTATTGTCAATCCTCTTCTTATAGTATTACGGTAACTGTTCATGGTCCACTTATCAGTGAGAACATGTGATACTCAATTCTCTGTTTGTGTGAAGGATCACTCAGTATTATAGACTCCAACTCCATCCAGGTTGCTGCAAAGTTCATGATTTTGTTCTTCTTTATGGCTGCGTAATATTACATTGTGTATATGTACCACATTTTAAAAAATCCAGTCCTCTTTTGATGAGTAGCACGGTTGGTTTCATGTTCTTGCTATTTTGAACAAGGTTGCAATAAACATACATGTGCAGGTATCTTTTTTATAGAGTCGTTTGAGTTCTTCCGGGTATATTCCCAGTAGGGGGATTGCAAGGTCATATGGGAAGCAAAATTTCAGGCGAACAGAACACAAAAGAAAGCAGGAGTTGCAATCTTAATTTCAGACAAAATGCTATCAAAAATTTAAAAAAGATACAGAAGATCACTACATAATGATAAAAGGTTCGATCTATTAACAAGAAATAGCCATCCTAAACATGTATGCATCCAACACAGGAGCACCAACTATCATAAAGCAGCTTCTAGGCAAATTTTAAAAAGATATTGACTATAATACTATCATAGTTGGGGACTTTAATACCCTACTCACAACCCTAGACAGATCATCAGGACAAAAAATCACTAAGGAGATCCGGAACCTCAATGTGACTCTTGACCAAATGGACTTAATTGATACCTACAGAACACTCCACCCAACGACCATAGACTATACATTCTATTCATCACCGCATGGTACTTCTTACTGCATAGGTCAAGGACCGATCTGTGAGGGTGGTAGGAAAGAGTGTAACTCCAAAGTCAAGTTTAACAACTACAATTATACATTCAGAGAATGGGACAATATTCATACTGAGCCCACTGGGAGCTGAACTTCAACTGGAATTCCATAATTCTTTTTTGTTGGTGGTGTACATGGTACAAGCAGCACTCTTGTTGGTTGTTCCTTTCCTATGCCTTTGGAATTACACGCTCCATCTATGATTTCTGCAACTCCCTGCCAGTCAAACATTCTTTCCTGCTTCTGTGACCTTGCCAGTCACAATGATAATTTCAACTACTTGGCTCCTATTAGTTAAATGCTGTCAAGTGACTTTTATTACTTCAGACTCCACCATCTCCATGATATTAAGCCTAGCTCTGTGAGCATCTCTTCTATCACGAACTCAGGCCTACAAAGAAGAGCTACCACCTATATTTTTTTAAATGTGTGATGTTTGCTGATATCCTTCTCACTAGCACATTCTTGATAGTCTTGGGGATTCATATGGTTTCTGGACCCTTGTGGAACATCATCCTCTGTTGTCTTTTCTAGCCTCATATAATATATCTGTTCTGGCATGCCCACTTTTTGGAGTCTCTTGTTTCTTCCTTCTCAGGGCATTTTAGGCAATTTTATTTTGCTCAGCATTGACCATTGCATCTTCCAGACCAGTGACTTTTCTTCCCATCACCTGAGGCTTTGCCAAGGTAATAAATCCTGTACCTTGAGAAATTAATCCAAAGTCAATACATTTTTACTTTATCTAGTTTTACATTCTTTCTCCACTTGGTCACACACCCTCAAAATCCCATCAGTATTCCAACGGATTTTGTCAACACAACCTAGCTAATTCTTGGTGCACCTGCTATGTATAACTTTTTTTCCTCCCTTTTTAGACTCAACTCTTGCCCAGCCAGGCTTGGTCCGTTACTGACCTAGCAGCCAGGACAGGAGGTAGGAACAACTCCTATAGGTGGGTACCTCTTACCTAGCAAAGGCGAGGCCTCTGCCATGTTCTATATCACAGGACAAGTGCTAGCTCTTATAGGGGAAGTGTGGCTACCTCTGTAAGTGATGAAGGTTCCCAAAAGTCGGCAGAGCCAGCATCCTCAGAGGCATTCATCCTAATGTCCCCATCCACTATTTCAGGGTCCCAGGTTTTCCCAACCAGATTCCGTTAGTGGAGAGCTCTGACATGACTGAGTATTCAAACACCTTTGGAGTTATGCAACTCTAATTACCAACTGTTTACTGCTTAATTATTTAAAAAAAAATCTCACATGATAAGGGTTCTTTGTTAGTTACTGATGAGGCACTCTGCCTTCAAAATTAACCTATAACCTCTATTAGTGAATTTCATTTTTTCATCAGTTCTCTGCAGGATGTCAGTACAAGTTAGTTGTAAGCAATCAGCTCTGTTGTCGGGAAGCATCACCACCAATATCTCTTAAATTTTTGAATCTTTGCACCTGCAAAGGCATTCTCCTACACTATGAAGTTTGTCTAGATCATCACCAGTGAAATTTTTAGTATTAACTACTACCAAGTGCAAGGCTTATCTGTGCCCAACATCCCACTTAAGACAGCATTATTTTTTATATTTTTTAAATTATTTTTTAATTATAAAGATGTGGGGTACAACTCAGGGTTAGGTATACAAACGTTGAATATGCAGGTACCCTTGTTGATGAGGTATGCCTCTCCCTCCCCTAGCAGCTTCCCTCAACTGCCAATCCCATACCCCATCCCCTGACAGTTTCCCACTACTGCCAATCCCTTTCTTATAGTATTATAATGATTGTTCAAGGTTCACTTATGAGTGAAAACATATGGTACTCTGTTCTTTGTTTCTGTGATAGATCACTGAATATGATCGACTCTAAATCCATCCAAGTTGCTGTGAAGTCCATATATTTGTCCTTCTTTATGACTGCACATGTATCACATTTTTAAAATCCAGTCCAGCTTCAATGAGCAACATGGTTGGTTCCATATTTTTGCTATTCTGAATAGAGCTGAAACAAACATACATGTGCAGGTGTCTTTTTGGTAGAATAATTTGAGTTCCTCCAGGTATATTCCCAATAGGGGAAATGTTGGGTGATATGGAAGGTCAGTTTCTAGTTCTTCCAGAAATTGCCACACTGTCTTCCAAAGAGGTTGAACTACTTTGCACTCCCACCAGCAGCGTAGAACGGTTCATTTTTCTCCACATCCTTGCCAGCATCTGTTGTTGTTTGTTTTATTAATGATGGCCATTCTTACTAGGGTTAGGTGGTATCTCAATGTGCTTTTGATTTGCATTTCTCTGATTATGAGTGAGGCTGAGCATTCTTTCATGTGTCTGTTGACTGCCCATATATCTTCTTTTGAGAAATATCTATTCATGTATTTTAACCACTTTTTAGTGGAGCTGTTTGTTTTTTTTCCTTTCAGCACATTTGAGTTCCTTTTAGATCCTAGATGTTAGGCTTTTGTCAGATATACAGTTGGTAAATATTTTTTCCCTTTCTGTGGGCTGTCTCTCTGCTCTCTTGATGGTTTCTTTTGCTTTGCAGAAACTTGTCAGTTTGATGAGGTCCGACTTGTCTATCTTATTTCTTAAGTTACAGGCATTTAGGTTTCTGAATAGGAACTGGTTGCCAATTGCAATTTCCATAAGTGTGTCCCCTGAGTTTTCTAAGGTTCTTATAATTTGAGGTTTTATGCTTAGGTCCTTGATCCATTTAGAGTTAATTTTTGCATACGGTGATAGGTAGGGGTCCTGTTTAAATCTTCTGCATGTGATCAGCCAATTTTCCTAGCACCATTTACTGACTAGGTTCTCCTCTCCCCAGTGGTTGTTGTTGGAGGCTTTGCCAAAGATGAGTTGGTTGAGAAATTGAGGCTTTGCTTCCAGAATCTCTATCTTGTTCCATTAGTCTATATGCCTGTTCTTGTTCCAATACCAGGCTGTTTTGACTACTGTAGCCTTATAGTATAGTTTGGGTCTGGGAGTGTGATACCTCCTGCTTTATTTCTTTTGCTAAGGATTGTTTTGGTTATTTGTAGTCATTTTTGTTCCCATATGAATTTCTGTATTGTCATTTCCAGCTCTGAGAAGAATGATCTTGGTAGCTTAATGGGTACTGCATTGAATCTGTAGATTGCCTTTTGTAGGGTGGACATTTTAACAATGTTGATTCTTCCTAACCATGAGCATGGAATATTTTTCCATTTGTTTGTATCTTCTTGGATTTCTTTCAGTAGTGCTTTGTAGTTCTCATTATAAAGGTCTTTCACTTCTCTGTTTAGGAAGATGCTGAAATATTTCATTTTTTATGTGACTATTGTGAATGGGATTGTGCATTTAATTTGGGTTTCTGCCTCCTTGTTGTTAGTGAATAGGAATGCAACTGTCTTTTGCAAATTTATTTTGTACCCTGAGGCTTTGCCAAAATCCTTTATCAGTGCAAGGAGGTTTTTGACAGATTCTCTTGGATTTTCAAGGTATAAGATCATATCATCAGCAAAGAGGGATAACTTGACTTCCTCTTTTCCTATTTGAATACCCCTGATTTCCTTCTCTTGTCTAATTGCCCTAGCTAAGACTTCCAACACAATGTTGAACAAGAGGAGTGAGAGTGGCCAGCCTTGTCTTGTTCCAGTTTTCAGGGGGAAATGTTTCCAGTTTCAGGACAGCATTCTTTTTGCCCACTTGGCAGTGAGTGAGTCAGTCCCAGATTCTCATGTTACTTCCTATGTTGTTAGACCTCTTCTAGCACCATATGTGTTAGGTGAGGATTTCCAAGAAGAAGTTGCTAGTATGAGATCAGGCATACAACAGATTTACCGGGAAAAATTACCTTGAGGAAAAATACCTAGGAAGACTTAGGACGCTGGGAGAACCATCAGACCAGGTCGCAGGTCTGACTCCTGTGAAGAAGAGAGGGAAGAATAAAGAAGCCAGTTTGCAGAGCATTTCAAAGAAAGTTTCAGCAAGGCTTATACAAAGTCTTTGAGCCCAAGTTGCCTGCAGAAAAGTCCCACAATTCACAAGAATGGGCCTGCCTTAGCATCTTATCTGTGCTCAGTCATTGACTGAGAGTAGCCTGTGAGAAGTCTGACTTTAGCATGAAGTGGTGGTGAATTCAGAGGGCAGCAACTACAGCCTTTTATGGTTTCCACAAATCTATTGTCTTTAAATGTTTATTACTATACACAATTCTGTAATAAATATTCTTATGCATGTCTTCTTTTATACATATGCAAGAATTTCTTTAGAATTTCTTTAAGTTGTGCAGATTACTGAGTCACAAGTTATATGCCTTTTCCATTTTATTAGATCCTTTAATCACATTCTTCAAAGTAGTTGTAACAATTTAAACTTCAGTAGTATTTAATAACAACTTCCATGTTTTGCCAACATACCTGTTATGCATTTAAAAATATTTGACTTATCTAATAGGTAAACAGTGGAAACTCATTTATGCTTTTAATTTGTATTTCTCTGACTTCTAATAAACTTGAACATCTTTTTGTGTATTTATTGGTTCTTTGAGTTTTTCCTTCTTTCAGTAACTTGCCCTTGTGTTTCCTACATTTTTCTCTTGGTAGTCTCTTTCCCTTTTTGATTTTTAACATTTGCTTCACTTAATGTAGATACTTGCCTTCTATTGCACACATCGAACATGTTTTTTTCCCCCCTCCAAGTTTACTGATTGTCCTTTCATTCTGTTTATGACACTGTTCATTATACAGGGGGATTAATTCTTAATAAAGTCAAATCTAGCCAGGCTCGGTGGCTCAGCCTGTAATCCCGCGCCTTTGGGAGGCTGAGGTGCGTGGATTGCCTGAACCTGTGGGTTCAAGACCCTCCTGGGCAGCGAGACCTCATCTCTACAATAAATAAAAAAATCAGCCGGGCGTGTTAGCACATGCCTGTAATTCCAGCTACTGGGAAGGCTGAGGCAGAAGGATCGCCGGAGCCC